>NW_027526295.1:213352361-213641217 GCF_048455015.1 Haemaphysalis longicornis
GTCAAATGCTTTCCCATAATCTATAAAGACTACATACAGGGGCTCAGTATACTACGCGCACTTCTCTATCATTTAATTGATCGTGTGAATATGGTCCATTGTTCAATATCCTTTACGAAACCCTGCTTGTTCTTTAGGTTGACTGAAATCTAAGGTGGCGGAAATTCTGATAGCGATTACCTTGGTAAATACCTTGTAGACGACTGACAGTAAGCTGATCGGCCTGTAATTTTTTTAAGTCCTTCATGTCACCTTTCTTCCGGATTAGGATGATGTTCGCTTTCATCCAAGATTCTGGTACACTCGCAGTCATTAGGCATTGCGTGGACAGGTTTGCCAGTTTTACTAGTACAATTTGCCTACCATCCTTCAATAGGTCTGCTGTTATGTTATCTTCACCAGGTGCTTTGCCCTCTTTCGTTTCTTTCAAAGCCTTCCTTACTTCTGCCGTAACCGTTACTGGTGGGATGTCTATCTCCTCTGAACTACTTTCTCGTTCGGCATTATCATTGATTTTCTGGCTGGTGTACAGATCCCTATAAAACTCCTCGGCTACTATGACTATTTTATCCCCATTTGTGATGACATTGCCTTGCTTGTCTTTAAGTGCATGCATCTGATTTTTCCCCACGCCTAAACACCTCTTCACAGCTTTCAGGCTG
The DNA here is from genome assembly GCF_048455015.1 of Haemaphysalis longicornis. Classification (NCBI taxonomy): domain Eukaryota; kingdom Metazoa; phylum Arthropoda; class Arachnida; order Ixodida; family Ixodidae; genus Haemaphysalis; species Haemaphysalis longicornis. The sequence continues at coordinate 213,353,024 of NW_027526295.1, forward strand.
CATCCGTTCTTTACAGCATATTCGATCCTCTCCATATTATACTTCCGTATGTCAGCTGTCTTACGTTTATTGATTAACTTCAAAAGCTCCGCTAGTTCTATTCTGTCAGCTGCGGTGAAGATTGTCATGCTTTGGCGTTTCCTAATTAGACCTTTCGTCTCGTGGGAACGTTTGCCAGCATCCTGTCTAGCCATCGTGCCGCCGACTTCTACTCACACTCCGTGATAATGCGTGTAAGATAATCGCTGGCTTCCTGTGTCGTAAACTATGTTTCCTCGGTAAGAGCTGAATATCGGTTCTGCAGCGCGATCCTGAATTCTTGAACTTTACGTCTTACTGTTAGCTCATTGATCGGATTCTTTCGTATACGGTCCCTCCTCAAATCTAGCTTAATTCGAGATCTTACCATACGGTGGTCACTACACCTTACCCTTCCCAGCACTTCCACATTCTGCACGACGCCAGGGTTATCGCATAATATGAAGTCTATTTCATTTTTATGCTCCCCATTCGGTCTCCTCCACGTCCACTTCCGGCTCTCCAGTTTACAGAAGAAGGTGTTCATGATGCGTAGATTATTCCGTTCGGCGAACTCGGCTAGTAGGTCCCCCTGCTATTTCTATAACCCAGACCACCAACTGCCTTGTCTCCAGCCTGATTCTTACCTACTTTAGCATTGAAGTCTCCCATAACTACGGTATAGTGTGTTTTTACTTTAGCCATTGCCGATTCCACATCTTCATAGAAGCGAGCTGGTTGTCGTGGCTGGATGTAGGCGCGTAGCCCTGTACCACCTTGAGTTTGTACCATTTATTTAGCCTAATTACAAGACCGGCTACCCTTTCGTTAATGATATAGTGTTCTTCTATGTTGCCAGCTATGCTTTTATTGACTAGAAATCCCACTCCCAGTTCTCTTCTGTCCACTAGACCACGGTAACTAAGGACGTGTCCATTTTTCACCACTGTAAAGGCTTCACCTGTCCTCCTAACCTCACTAAGCTCTATGACATCCCATTTAATGCCCTCTAATTTCTCAAACAACACCTCTAGAATCGATTCGCTAGATAAAGTTCTCACGTTAAACGTTGCCAGGTTGAGATTTCAATGACGGCCTGTCCGGCTCTAGGGATTCTTATCACCCTCTGCTGCATCACAGGTCTGACCGTCACCGTGGTAAGTTGCTTCGATGCCACTGGAGACTGGGGGCCGCGGGTTAATTGGCGTATTCATGGGAGGTTGTGGCCATTACTACACCAGGGTGGGCAATCCTACTCTTGTGAGGGAGTGCGTTACCGGCGATGGTCGCCGGGGTCAGGCTGCACCCCAAGCCTCATTCTGCAATTCCATCAACACGCGGATTTTTTTAATCCGGTGGGAATTGTCCGGCCCCGCGATTCGAAACACGGTCCTTCTGCACGCGAGGCGGATGCTCTACCTCTACGCCACCGCTATTCGTATAAGGCAATTTTCGTATGAGGCAAACTAACCGGATCTGTCCTGACAAACCTCGCACGGTCTACAACATTACTTGAGGAGGTTGTGCTCATATTGACAGCAATCACGTGGTCCCTCTAGAATTTTGCTCACATGTGTGAGAAGTGGTGCGCAAACCCAGACCACATCTGAGACACTTTTATACAGCACCAAATAAATTCGTGATTATAAAAATAACATAGCATGTGCACTTTTTGAGTGAAGACCAAAAGGTGCCCTTGTCACGAAGTGTAACGCTAGAAATTTGTCGTCCTGTCGATGTGTTACCTTAGGTGTCTACCTGGAGCTAGCGCACCGCTTTTTTAGTTCTTTAATACTAAGACTCCCACTAACGCATTTCACCGATGTTTCCTTGTCTGTCTGGCCCTCTGCGCAGCACACTTAACCGATGAGGAAGCGCGCGTACGTGGTACTGTACAAAAATCTATAATTTTACGGGCGCATTCTACGGGAAAAAAGAACGGACGCTTTATCGGTACCTTCAGTACGAAGATCTTATTCCTGCTCCTGCTATTGGAGAGTAGCCATAGCACACTACTTGTTTCGCTTTCATGCCCGTCGTATTCGTGCCTATAGCACTGCTTGGTTACTTATAAAGGCATAAAATCAGGCAGTCAACAGAAGGTTTCAAATCAGACAGACAAAATCAGACAGTCAATCAGACAATATTAGGGCTTCGCTAGTGCATGCGCGCTAGCTTTTTGTTGAATAACTGCAGTTGTCTCTCATTTCAGTTGATACAATGAACCTTTGCTGGCAAGCCTCGTTTCGTTAGTGCATTTTAAGCAGCATTGCCTGCTTGAAATGTGCATGGCCTGCTATCTGATCAGACCTTAGGCGGCGTCATGCATGAGAACCTAATCCTGGCTGGCGCATTGCTTCTGGCCCCTCTGCAGGCTTCGGCCCCCGAAATACATAGCTCGCGTGAATGAACTGCCATACAATTTTTTTTTTACGGTTAGACATCCTCCTAAACAATCTGTCGCGATCTGGCTCTGCGAAAGTGGATGTCCAGCAAAGCTGTTGTAAACCGCTACCAATGGTGATGGAGGAGGGTGTGAAATGTTTCTCGTCGTCTCGGCGGGCTTGTCGCTTGGGCTCGGCTATAGTGTAACTAGATAAGGGACCGGGTATAGAGTATCGGCACTGTTTTCGCCTATTTTTTCGTGCCACCGCTGTGATCATTGGTCAGTTCGCATTACGCAGCATTTATTTACACTGCGACGGTTCATGGGCGCCGCCATTTTGTTGTTTATGCGTTTTAGCCCCTCAGCTCTGGTAGGCTAGGCTTGTTCTCCCTGCTCTGAGGTTGCGCGCGACTGCCGTCGTTCCAAATGCGAATCAAAGATAACGCGTGTAACAACATTTTAGCAGCAGAAGTGTGTCCAAAGATGCGGCAACTGCTGAGTCCTGCCTATAGCCTGACGCATGCGCTCGGCGCCTTGGGCAAGAACTGCTCTATTTAGTGACACTAGTCCTGCATAACCTTCAAAGATAATCTGCACTCATAGTCATAATCATAATTTATAACCATACTCCCACCGTAGATGGACATGCTTGACTGTACAAAACGCAGTGTGGAAAAACCAGCTTACAATTAAAGGCCAATTAACGTTGTCCTGACCTCTAAAAACAAATGTATTGCTGAGAACACATCTCATCAGGTGCAATATAAGCCCTGTTATTTCAAAATATGAAGGCCCTGGGACGTTTAAATTGTTTGTTATGATTTTTCCTTCCGTTGAAGGTGTGGCGCACAGTTTTACGATTCCAGGGATTTGAGTGGGCGCCGCAAAATGGCGCTACGCTCGCGTGGCATTCTTGTCTACATCGCTCTGTTCTCTGAGACGGTCTGCTGGGTCCTAGCTAGACAGCTGCGCTGTAAACATGAGTTCGATGGTCTGTGGGGCGGAGGGGGCGGGGCCTCGGCAGCAGTTCGCACAGGGCGCAGAATGGGGTAAGGCCGGCCCTGGCTTGAGGGGAAGGAGGGTTGAAATTGGCCCTGCGCGGAAAGTGAAGGTTCAATATGCAAACGGCTCTCATCCGCGTAAGTGGCGCCGTCTGTCGACATTAAGCGACAATTCGTCGGACTATTCTTGCAGAGACCGGTGGCGCGTAGATTAAAAATACGAGTTGGAATTTTCTTGGCCCATTGAAGTTGTTGCCGTTGCGATGGTCGTCGTGCTACGCTGGAAACAACAAAAAAAAGGTATGTTTTAAGACAACCATAAAATGAGACTAGACTAGGAAATTCAACAGCGTCGACTTCAACTTCGAATGCACCTCAACTTCACCACGTAAAGGGAGGTAACATGCGGCGACCTGCTAAGTGAGCTGCCAGATTTATATGTATACGTCAAACACACTTTTTAAGTTAAGCCAGGTTTAGACTTGACATAAGGTTAAATAGAAAAGCTAACAATGCTTTCCTATAGGCGGTATTCGTTGAAAAGTGTAGCGGTCAATTTCTTCGCTTGGCAACACTGTAAACGGCCGCAGACATGGCCGATGCGCCACGGACACAGCGCGACTTGGGCCACTGCGCCCGCGTGCCGAAGAAAACACCGGCGTGCGTCATCTGCTCCGTTCCAATCCGATTCCAAACGGTGGCGTCAACAGAGATGTTATTAGTCGCACTCACATTGAACTCGAGGCAATACTTTGCGTTCGGTGAGGTAGAGTTTCTAACGTGAAACACAGTAATGTGTTTCACAGTCGTGCTTAGCATGGACAAGTACCGCCATCCAGCGGAGCCCGACGTAACGAGTGAGGCGCACCACGGCCGGGCTAGAGCGGCGGCGAGCGATGCGTTGATACGGCCTTCGCAGCGGCGGCGAGAACAATGCAGCCCAGTCTCGACGTAAAGTTCCGCCACCAACGCGCGCACGCCGCTGCTCTAGCCCGGCCGTGGGCGCACTCACACGGTTGCATGGAGGAGAAGAGGGGTGCCTGATCTGCGGGCCGTGCGCACAACGTCGCGTAGCCACAGACGCTTGGCCACAGATATGGCGGCGCACACCAGGTTGCCTGCATGCATTCCACGCCATTGAATACCGGCTATAGGCCTCATGCGCTGGAGTTTTGGCGACACGCAGCGCTCCATCGTGCCCAAAGCGCCTGGGTAGAATAAGATCAGACAACCCGCGCCGCCCTCAATGTGTTTTCAATTGCAAGCCAGAATGGAAATTGTCTGCACCTATTGAATCATGTTTTGGTGCGTCTAAATGATAGAACACTGAATAAAACAGCCCGTAAAGTAGTTGCAGATGCTACACAAAATAATATCCGCTAAAAAAAGCTGATTTCTCATCTTTCCCTTGAGGGAGCTGCCGCGATCGTCGCGACGTGCATCAGTATGACCAAATCAGGTGATCTAGGCTCCTGAAGGTAATTATAGTTATTTTTTCAGCCGTGCGGTCGACAAAGGAAAAGTTCTCAAGTGACATAGAACACAGAACGCTGGTCTCCTATAGCCTGAGGTAACTGCAAGAGGTTGCTTCAGCGCGTGCAGGCAATCGGACGCAAGCGGCGCAACCGGTTCAGCTGACCCCGCCGGCACAGCACCGCCTTGAAAACTAGTGAAAATTTTGTTTTATACTTTCGCAAAATAAATGATTTGTCACTCAACATTCTACGCTGTACGATTTACGAACGGCAGGGTATGCATGTATACTAGCGGGTACAAGGTGAGGCAATAGCGACAAATTAACGAATTAATCGCAATTAAAGGACGCGAAACAAGCACCAAATGTGTACTTAGATGTGTACTTCTGTATTTGCATAACATAAAACAGCCGCATACACGGTGCGCGGCCCAAATATTTCGCGCGGCCCAAAGATTATTGTCAATTATTGTCAACTATTATTGTCAATGCGCTCTGAATTTTTTTCTCTTTGCCTGCAACGCCCCCCCCCCCCCTCCCCTCACTTCCTGATTTGTCATCCGGCCCTCCGTCGTGTCGGCTTCATGTAACTCGGCCATCGACTTGAAAAGGTTGCCGACCCCTGTTCCGATGTATAAAGTGCGATCCAGGAATAGGTGAGGCAAGTGCGTAAAGCATACCCACTTAGGGAGATTGGCCAAGATGGGCAAAAAAAAAAAAATACTCCAGCGTTTGTCGTAATCGTGGCAACACTTGCTCGAAACCAAAAAGACACGTCGTGGCGTACGCCACTCCTAGATTGTGTCCAATGATTATGTTTCCCAAAAAAAAATGAAGACGCCCACACTTAAAGCAACAATGATGGAGTAGAGGTCGTTGCGGCAGCGAAGAAGCAGCAGATAGGCTGCAAAATCGTGATGGTCGCGAAGGTTGCGTACAGCTTCGCCACCTTCAAGTCTTACGCATTAGTGTGAGCTTCCTTCATTTTACTAGAGTAGAGTAGTAGAAAAGACCTTTATTAGGCCGAAGCTACAGGCCGGGCATGTCGACCGCCTGGGCGACCAGTCTGCGCTGTTCTTCTTTTCTTTCAGAGCCAAGCCAGTCGGTTCAGGAGGTGATGGAAGGGATGGGAGGGATACGAGTCGGATAGCTGAGCCACGGGGCAGTAGAAGGTAAATCAGCGTAGGCAGTGGGGCAGTTGGGTCAAGAGGGGTCAGATCTATAGCAATAGAGAAATAGGCGTGAGGGAGTGATCAGGGCACTCATTTGGGTGTGCCGGAGGAGTCGAGCCTCCGTTACGCTGCGTGATGGGTGAGGGGGCGGGTAGAGGCGTTTGTCTAGACGGAGCTTAAGGTAGACCTCCTTGATGGTACGGCGGAGGGAGAGCCTCCCACCGTCCTCCGAGGGCCCGGGCCAGGGGATCAACGGTGCCCGGTGAAGAATTTCGCGGGCGAGTTGATGCGCCAACTCATTGCCGTCAATGCCGGAATGTCCAGGGACCCAACGGAGGAAAACGATGGATGGCTGTAGAGCGGAGACCGCTCGAGCGATTTTGTATGAGTATAATGGCGGCGTGAGAGTCAAAAAAGACTGTGCATTCGGGGACGGGGGGAAGAGAAGCAAAGGACTGAAGGGCATGGGTAATGGCGAGAACCTCAAGAGACATTGCATCCGGAGGGTGAAGGTACGGGCCGCTAATGTGGGTTTCCGCTTCAGCAAGGTGAGGGTGGTACAGAACGTAACCGCACGAGCCTCGAGGCGCCACAAAGGAGGCATCTGTGTAAGCAATTCCCTGGGTTGCGAAAAGAGGAGAATGGTGCTGCGCGGCCGCATGACGACGACCTGCATAAAGGACAGGGGATATGTTTGACGGGAGAGGGAGCATACGAAAATTAGGCGCCGAAATTGCGTCGGGAGGGGTAATGGGGCAGACGGGAATCGGAGATATACCCGCCTGAACCAGTAACCATTGGCCTTGACGGGTGAGGGAGAGCCGTGAAAGCTTCGAATCCCGGTGGAGATTGAGGAGAGAGCGAAGGGAATGAAAGAGGCCCGTGGCAAAAAGCTTATCTGTACATGTGGTGATAGGGATGTTTAGTGCTGCCTTGTAACTATTCCGCACTGGCGCATGCGGAGTCACCTTGAGGTGTTGGGAAGGGCAGGGCGGGTATGGTGGGATTGATACCTTCGAGCACGTCCAAATGGGCGGGTCATGCAGGAACACGTAGGGTTAGTAATACTACTTTCGATTCCCCCACACGTGCATCTGTCACTGCGGTATCACAACTCACTTGCGCCTTGAGCAGCACTGATCATTTATTGGGTGGTAAGGAGACATGCGGGACAAGCTCGCTGTGAATGAAGGAGCAACTAAGCTTGTTAAATATTTAGCAAAGCCAAACAAAGTCAAACGCCAAATTCAAACAGTGAAAACCATTTAGCAATACCTCACTCGCGAGCTGTTTGGCCCCAAGAAAAGTCCTAATTGTTTTGAGTTTCGTTTAGAACAAAATCCAAGCCTGTGCAGACACATGCGGGATATAATACAAGTGCGCAGCGAGAAAGAGCTAGCCTATTTTAGTAGCATGCTCTCCACTCAGCTTCAAATTGAAGGCGATATGAAGAGTTTTGCGTTGGCAAGCGTTTTTGTTTGCTGTATCGCGCCGACCTTCTTTATAAAAGCCTGCACATCGCCAAGGTTTTTTTAAAATACACAGATATAAGGATATCTTAACTCCGCCATGCAAACTCCAGCGTTAGTTTAAGCACCTGCGAGTGAGCTTTTCGCAACGAAATATCTTTTAGCATTACCGCTATGCAGGTATTTTCCCGTCACTTTATAACACATATCTTTTTGCCATCTTTAGGCTACCTCTGTACACTCTTTTGTTGTATTTTCACCCTATCGAACCCCGGCTTACAATATTTTCTCCGCATGTCGAGTATCATGCTATGTTTGAAGTCAATCACTGCTGTCTTAATCAATCGTACTCTATTATACTGTCTTTGTAGTGAATTGTACGTTACCGTATTAAACACTTCGTCTTAACCCATTCTCCAACAATGTTCATATACACCTCGCGTACAAATGTGCTGTAAACGTCATATGCTGCAAAATGTAACGGTGTTCAGGGACAAGTCAAGCTCTAGAGCGGCTTTTAGCCACGAATAACCGTTCAGACTTTTGTGAAAAAAAAGAAAGATCATTTATTGATTGATTGATTGATTGATTGATTGATAGTAAACCATGGACGTCTGAACTTTTTCCAAGTGAGAGGGGGGGGGGGGGGGGGGGGTCACACGCTTATAGATAGGGCCTCGGAGGGGGATTATTGGATTGGATTGGAACAAAACTTTATTTGTGCCAGCAGTTGGGCGCTCGCGCGCCCCGACAAGGCCCTACGTCGTCCTCGGTGTTGCCGTTACTCCGTACGGTCCCCTGCTCGCCGTAGCCGGATGGCTGCGCCCCTGCCTTTCGGGCGCGCCGAGGGCCTGCTGGACGGCCCAAAGCTGTTGGCCTTGGTCGTGGCTCTTCGCAGCTGCCTGGAGCTGCAGCGGGATCGTTGTTGATATTGCTTCCTCTGGGTATTTGAGGCAGTTCCACAAGATGTGCGTTTGGCCTGCCGTCTCCCTCTGGCAGACCTTGCACTGGTCGGTCGGGTATGTCTCGGGGTACGTGAAATGCGTCAGTCCCAGTCTCGGTAGCGATCCGGTCTGGAGCTGTCCCAGTAGTACCGCCTCCGCTCGGCTCAGATTAGGGTGCGGGGGGAGGCGGGATTCCGAGTGAAGAGATCCAAAGAGTAAAAAGATCAAAAGGTCGAATATTGGATCTTTTGACTCGTGGGATCTTTTTACTCACTGTGGACCCTTTGACCCATTGGATCTTTTGACTCGCTGGATCTTTTGACTCGTATTGGACCTTTTGACGCGACTAAGGCGGGTCAAAAAGTCCAACGAGTTAAGAGGTCCAATATTAGTCATTCTGACTTTTATCTTTTGATGCGGCTAATGCCAGTCAAGGGATCTAGTCTCTGTATGTGCCTCACTTTGTGCACTTTTGTCTGCTAAGGGTCAAGACTATAGTTGCGTTACCTCTTCGTTTTCCCTACAAGGAGCGTGTCCATTTCTTCTAGCACCAATTTCCGAGCCATATGCTAGTTTTTGTTTCTTTTCAAGTATATGCATGTTGCTCTCATACAAAAATACTTTAGCGCCACGGGCATTGGAAATTATCTCAATGGTTAGCGCACATTAACAATGCCGTTTACCGGCTCCGGTCTTTTCAGTATAAGGCATTTCGATTTCGGGGCCTTTCGGTACACGGAGCTTTCGGCACAAAAACTAATTCAAGCGCACGTTTTAAACAGCAAGATATGTGCGTCGTGGCTGTTGCAAGCACAAAAATCGTACTTATTTAATACACGAGTTCTTGCTCGTAATCCTGCATTATTTTAACGCAGTGAAAAGGTTATGTGGTGTGGTCTTTACCAAATGAAGCACTCTTTATCTGTAGAATAGTCGCCGGAATAACTGTAGCTTTCAGATAATATTATTGTTGCATATATCATTTTCTTTCTAGCGACTTATTATTCCCATATCTTTGTTTAAAAATCAGTGATGGCAACAATTTTTTCCAATTTTGACTATCTGTGATAACAGCTGCGTAATTGATCGCATTCGCTAGGGGATAGGAGCGACTCGCTTTCTAACTCAATAACAAAGAACTTGTCATTTTCTCGCATTTTGCATCCATGTGCTCTTCAGTTTGCTGATAACGCAACATACATAATACCTTATTACCGGTGCGTTACCAAGGGCACCTTCTACCCCGCCGGACGTTTCCGTCCCGACGCGACCCCCATTTCCAGGAAATCGGTGTATTTAGTGTGCCGGTGATTTGAAATACCCAAAGGCATTTTTAATGCTTTCTGGAACACATAGATTTAATTTGCTAAAAGGAGAGCTCATCTCTCATTTTCGGCGTTTTTCCTCAAAGCATACTGGTCATAATTTGGCCGTGGCTTTGATCTTATCCGAGACCACTGTCATAATCAGCTCCCCACCGCCTGAACCTCTTTAGCTGCACAAAAGGGAAAAATCACTTATGGTGTTGTTAATAACGTTCAAATTAGCCACGGCTTAATTCAGAGCGCCAAGTGCATAGCTTCTACATTTATAAGTGAAACTTCGGGTACGGGAGCCAAAACAGCTCTATAAATACAATAAAATGACGTAGTCCATAAATTGCACATCCTAGCCATGGCTTTGAAGGTTCTTATAATTCGTTGGACCTTCTGACGCGGTTTCGGAATTATTGGACCGTTTGACTTGTTGGATCTCCTGACTCGTTGGATCTTTTGACTCGCTTCGGATCTTTCGACTCTTTGGACCTTTTGACCCGATCTTTTGACTCGGCTGCCACATGATTATTGGATCTTTTGACTCTTTGAACCCTTCAGCTCTTTGGATCTCTTGACGACCATAAGCGGGTGTGGGGGTGGGGGAGTTCTCCAAGCCAGGCGGTAGGCCCTCGTGATGTCATTGTAGTCCGTCATGCGGTCCTTGGCTCCGAACCACGTCGGACGGTCGGTTGCCGGGGCGCGGTTTGTTAGCGCTAGCGCCGCCGCGTGCGCCGTCCCGTTGTGGTTGCGGTTGTCGTTGCGTTCCGACGCGTCGCCCGCGTGCGCCGGTAACCACTTATTGACACTTTTTTGTCTAGCAGTTTGGCCGCACGCAATACGCGCTCGGCCTCACTGCAGATTTGGCCTTTGGCGAAGTTTCGCACCGCCTATCTCGAGTCACTCAGCACCGTGTGGCAGTCTGTGTCGGCGATGGCCACCCCCTCCGCTTGTTCCGCTCCGGCGCTTGTCACGCTCGCTGCCGTCCTCGTGGCGCCGGTCGACGCCTCGCACGAGAACCGCGAAGGAGGGGGCAAATTTTTAGCAGCATGGTCAAACTAAATAAACGTCTGAAATTCCACGGGCGGCGGCAGGTGCCCCTCCTTGCCCTCATCCCCACTCCCTCCCGACGCCCATGAAAACAACGACAGTAGCACTCAGTTCGAAACGACATTTATTCCTTTTCGCTTGAAGAGTAGCAGGTATATAGAATACAAAGCTATTCAGCGCTATCAACGCGACTATCTTTAACTAACGCGCTTTGGTTCTACAGCGAGAACATTTAGCGCTCGAGTTAGCGGGAAGTAGACTCATTTAACCTTGTGCCTCCGCTCGTATCACCTCCTCGAGACGAGACCGCAGAGGCTCGACTTCCGTGCCGTGGTCCAGAGCAAGCCCGAATTCCTTCTCAAGAAACTCTACGACCTCGACGGCGCTGCCGATGGTCCGGCTCTCTTCGGCTTCGCCGCTGGGCCACCTCCGAATCATGCAGTTGTTCCGAAGCGTGACCCAGAAGTTCCCGGCCCACCGTCCGGCAATGAGGCCACGGCGAAACACAGAGTCCGGGTGCGTGCCGCCGTACCAGTTGAGCGGAACGAGGTCAACGATTTCCACCGGGTGCCGGTCGACGTCGTACAGGCAGCGCCAGCGTCCCTCCGTAGCACGGGGTCGACGGTCCAGGAGAGCGAGTTCCATAGCTCCCGACGGCGAGTCCAAAAGCCGCACACGGTAAGGCGCCGTTTCCTGGAAGTCTTCGCTCACGGGAATGGCCCTGAACGGATTCGCCACGGAGCCGAAGCCGACGTCGACGAAGTACTGCCGTCCCTCTCCCGGCTCGCCTAGCTCAACGCAAATCAGGACGTGAGTCACGGGCAGTGGTATCTTGTCGTCGGTCGGGAAGCGCCAGCGAACGCGCGCCGGGCGCAGCTGGACACGGTATCCGAGTGCGGTCAGCAGCCGGGCGAAGAGCGTGTTGAGTTCGAAGCAGTATCCGCCCCTGTCCAGTTCCACGACCTTGCGGAAGATGTCTTCCGTGTCCAGGGACGGGGATCGCCCCAGGAAGGCGTCGACTCCGTGGAACATGATTCGCTTCACATGCGCGGCGATCAATCGGTTCAGGGTGGCCAGATCTGGCGTGGTTGGCTCGGCCACTGCCAAACGGACGAGGAAGGCCCGAGTCTGGGCCGTCGTGAGCGGTTCCATTGCGGTGACCGTGAATTCGCCGGCTCTATCAGGCGAGTGGGATCCCATGATGCTGTGTATTCCCCGGATCCGGAAGTTTCGGCTGCTGGCGATACCGAACCGATTCGATTCCGTCCCTGCGAAGCAAAATAAACAAATAAATACCTCGTAAAGAACCACGACCTCAATTTAAATACACGGAAAATTAACGAAAACATGCAACAAACACCATGAACGTTCAAGTTCGTTGCTCATTTTCCAAAATAACCAGTGGCTCCCGTTTCTGGTATTTATTCCGTCCATTTTTTGAAGTTTGTGTTGGAGTATGTAGAAATTAGAACTATGTTGCCAGCTTGTCGTATGTTACATATTTTATGTCAACGTTCCATGAAGACAAATTTATATTTGCGTCTTACACACCGAACCTACACGTGGGCTTTGAGGCGCGCCGCAGGGGCTACAGATCTATTTAGACCAGCTGGGTATATTTAATGTACGTCGCAATCTCGAACGCACGGGTGTCTTTGTCCTTTGCCTCAATGAAGAACACAGGCGCAGCAGGCAAGAGTTAAGCCTGAGTCTTGGTGCCCAGCAGCACAACTTAGACATGGAGCCACCGCGGTGGCACTAGGCAAAGTATGGAAACAGAGAATTCCGGACAGTAGCGCAGAGGAAAACCTGTTGTTATTCACTAAAGATTTAAAGACTGATACGTAGTGGACACTACTGTGTTCTTTAGTAGCATGATGAACGTAGCGCTACTAAGCTGCAACTAAGCAGCTTAGATGGAAATGACTCTGAAGGCTGCACCAAAACGCCAAAACACCACACACGCAGGGCCAGATTAACAGTGCCGAGGGTCCGGTTTAACCAATTTAGCCGTCGTAAAGTAGCGCTTCCACACAAGCAGTGATATTGTGTATATTGTATATGGCGACTGAGGAAAACTAATAATTCAAATTGTTTATTAATGAATTTTTTCATCGTGGGGGGAGCTAAATCTTGTAAAAAACGTGGCGCATATAGAAAACGAGAACGATACCGAACTTTCACAAAAATGCTTTTAATAACACTCTCGAATAACCAATCGTACATATTTTCATTGATGCACTGTCGTTCGCATTTAAACATGTATTACATTTACATTTTTGCAGGCAATATCCAATTTTATAAGAACAGGATACCCATTCATACTGCACAGGCCTGTTCTGCTGTTAAATTGCGGAAACAACTTACTTTTAACAAAAATTGTTTACTTCAACACAGTCTAGAAAATAATTGACTGATTGAAGGGTTTAACGCGCCAACGCAACGCAGGCGATGAGGTGCGCCGTAGTGGATGGCTCCATATTAATTTTGACCACCTGGGGATCTTTAACATGTGCCGAAATCTCGTACAAACGGGCGTTTTTCCTTTTAGCCTCCATCAGAAAAGTGGCCGCCGCGGCCGGGAATCGAACCCGCGACCTCGTGCTCAGCAGCGCAACGCCTTAGCCACTGAGGCACCGCGCAGTCTAGAAAATACGTTTCGCAGAAACGCCTAACATATTTTCTAGAATTCAAACTTGAAATGGGGCGTGGATACGTATTATCATGTTTTCTCGTTTTATGCATCTTTTAAGAAAAAAAAACAAACAAACAAAGGTATGTTGCCTGTACGTGCATTTTCCTGCCTTTTGCTGGGACGGTTTATTGATGAGATCTTAAACATCGACCCTTGAACAAGGCCCAGTCCGGGTATACTCTGTGTCCATGAGCTGGATAAGCCCCGTCACTCTAAGCTATGCATGGTTTTGGGCGAGTGCAATGTTTTTACCTCAGACCGAAGAACTGTGAGCTGACTTCACGATTATGCACACCGTGCAACGAACCGCCTTTTCGAACCATTCATAATTTAAACAGATAATTCCTGTCTCAATCGGCGGAAATCAGTTGAATGCTTAAAGTTTTACGAACCAAATTACGAAGATGGCTATATTTTTTTTTCCAGCCTTCAAAGGGGGCCCTAAGGCCGCGGGTACCGCGGGTGGGGTGGTTAATTTGAACCCTTCGAACCGTGGATAATCCGCCCCTGCGCACACGCAATCGTCATCCGTCGGGAGCCTGCCTGGTACGTGGCGCCACACGTCGTCATGCTCTCGAACATTCGCACGTAGTCCCGGAAAGTTCCGCCATGCGGCCGTACCCATCCGCAACCGCCGCAACCTCAGAACGAAACCGGAACAAAAACATGGAATCAACAGACATCTACCACATTTACGGTAGAACGCAGATCGTTTAGGATTTTTTTCGGGTACCTTGCGATGGATGCACGTTCCTGCATATGGCGAAAGTAGTGACTGGATTGTGCTAGTTACAAGAGTGACTTACAGTGCTGTACTAATTCTAGTGGATCAGTCGATGAATTGCGAATAGAGGCGCCACAAAGCGCATGTGCACACGGCTAATGACAACATAGAGGAATGAATGACAAGTTCGGCGTGCATAATTAGCTGCATGCGATGAGCGCAGCTCATGAGGACGTACCGACGGAAGGCTTGACGGAACCCTTATCGCACCCGCTCGTGCCTGGGGTGGTTTCTATGACGACCCTTGCTTACAGGCGGCGAACGGATATCGGGGTGTGGTACATCATCTCGTAGGTCGTGTTCGTGGCGCAGACTGCAGTCTGCTGCGGTAGTTACTCGTGAATTAATGCAACAAGACGCGTATGATTCTGCGTATTTTAGTGCTCGTTAGTGCTACGTCACGACTGTTTTATGGTTACTGCAACGCAAGCCCGGTTTTCTCAAAATGCATCCAGGGGAGAAAAAAAGACACGTTCAATTGCTTCTGCGAAAAAAAAAAAGATAAGTAATATTAGCGCTAGTTTTCTTTTTTTTTTTTTTAGAAACGACTGCCACACGAGCAATTCTTGACGTTGCTGTGTACGGGTGTGTCACAAAAGGGTGCGTTGCATTTTTTTATAAATTGGAAAGCCTGCGCGCCGCAACATAACGTGGTAGAGACAAGTAAGGTAAAATGTAGTACAATCGCAACAACAACAAAAAAAAAAAAGAAGAGTAGCACAGGTATCCGATTACGTGCACGGCAAAACCGCCCAGTGCTATTTGCGGCCGTTGCGTCAATATCGAGAGTGGTACCTCTCCTCTTTGTAGCACCACTGTCACCTCTCGGTATTGGAGCAGCGGTCAAATTGCAGCGCCCCGCCCATTCCACGTTCGCAGTGCGAGGGCCGCCGACTGAAAGCACCTCCTTTCAAGGACTGCATTCTGAAAGCGAATCTTATGTAGAACTTTTAGCCCGAGCAAGACGGCCAAGGCGACTACGAAAAACGACTGCAATTGCCACCTACTGTATACAGTAACGTACACTCATTGGAATCTGAACGACAATATTTAGACGACTATCGGCTGGGGTCAGAGGGAAGCCAAAATTCCAAATATCTGTCAGCTACGTCGTGGCTCAAATGAAGATCGAATAGGAGAAACTAGGTATTGAGAATTTAAAAGGTTTAATAACTGAGAAAACAGAGATTACAGAGGATCAGGACAGAGGAGCACGGGGAGAAAACGTCTGACGAGGTGCACAGGCGTGGGGCGACTCTCTCAGCAAAGTGCACGTACACGTGAGAGAGTGGAAACCCGAACATAAACACCCGCGTTGCGTCTGGCGTCGCCTGGTGTTCTCGGGCATAAACACACCCGAGCCAGGAGCGCGTTCGTTCTCTGGAGGAGCGCGGGGCTTCTCGGCGCGGCCGTGGCCGTAAATTGCGGTTTTTCTGCGCGTCTTCGGGCGGCAGCTTGGGTGGTGTCGAGTGGCTGAATGCTTCGTTGTCGACCGTTTTCGTTTCTGGGCGGAGAGAAGTCTTCAAATTGTCGGAGCTAGCTGACAGCACGCAGTCCTACTTCTGTGACATTCAAGGACACATCTTTCAAAACTCTGACTACGAGATTAACCTAGAATGGTTTCCCGCAAGCAATTGTCTGTGGCGATGCTCCGCGCCAGCTAAGGCGTTGCACTGGAGCAGCTGCCACGGTGGCGAACGATGTTAGCAGCTCTCGAAAAACTCCGCCTGGTTTCCGCATTCCGAACGCCACATCCAGTCGTTCTAATTTCTCGCCCATTCAGGTCAGTCTCGAGTTTTCATTGAAAGGAAGTGCTCGTTTTGGGTGCACTGCTGATGGAAAGAAAAGAAATTACTTTTGAATGCCGCCTACAACTCCACAGGAGCGTGAAAGGGGCATATCGGCGGCTACAGCCACGATGATAACGAGTAGTAGTAGTGGTAGTAGTAGAAAACCTTATTATAAAGTCAGGCTATCTAGCTCTCAGAGGGTGGTGCCCTTAGTCCAGGGCCCCATTTGCTGCTGCGATCCGTCTTGCCCGGTCGATCAGCCCGAGCTGGTCGTCCAAGGCTGAGCTGGAAAGAACGGCTTCCCATCCGGAGGGTGAGGGGCTGGATGATAACGAGAACCCACTACTTCCTCGTTGCGCCTCCCGAGCCGCGATTGCCACCGCCGGTGCAACGATAGCGCAATCGGCGCACTGCCTCGCAAGAGCGGTCGGGCATTCTTCGGTCTCCGTTTCGTTTCGCAACATCTAACAACACGAAATGGTCACCGGCGTGAAGCCGTATATAAGGCCTTAGCATGAACGCCTAAAGGCACTTACCCTTTTATAGCGGTAATGCATTGTTCTCTTGTTTGAAAAAAAAAAAAAAAACCAATAAAATCCGGCAGTTAAACAATGCATATTAGACTGTTAAAGCTTCTGGCTAGGCTAAGATTACGTCATCAATACGACGACACAACGAAACAAAACGACCCGCGATTGCTGTCACGCGGAAAGGTAACCGGTTACCGCCGTAAAGGGAAACAGTAAAGAAAAGTCATGCAACTGCTGCGCTAAAGCCTCGCAGCTTCCGCGCAAACATTTGGCCCAACATAGATTCGGGATCCGCTGGGTTTATTGCCGATTCCCTGCTTTAAGAGCATTACAAATGCACGCCAGCCGAATACAGTTAAAACCCCCTCTAACGAAGTCACAGGGAACATCGAATTACTTTTTTAAATCGAGAACTTCGTATAATCGGGACTGTCATTTTACGAGCAACTGATTTCAAAAATTCTATGTCTGAAGGGAAGCGCATACCAGCAGCTACCATGACATCGTAATTGCGGTGGCCGCGGCGGTGGCCGCGGCGGTGGCCGCGGCGCTTCCCTGTCAATAATTTAGCTATGTGCTAAAAGCCCGAGGATAAAATAAGCCAGCCGGGGCTCGCACTGCAGTGGTCACACCCCAGCAGACGCGCGAAACAGAGCGATTTTGTTGCACCGTTTCCCTGCTGAGGGGAACGTTCTTGGCTCTCGTATAATCCGTGAACCACCGTGAATCCGTGAAGACAGTTAAGCTTATTTTTCTTCAACGCAATCCCAGGCGAATGGGCATGGATGATCGTGTCCTTTCCCTTTAAGATTGTAGAAAGCGTGCTGGCCGGGATACAGCGGTGGTTTGCGGCCACGCGGTACTGGTGAGTTAATCTCGTAGAGTTGCGTAAAACGAAACTGGTTGTCTCGTTTTTTTTTTTCTCTCTCTGACGTTTCGCAATAATCCTCGTGTCGTTCTGACTAAACACATTTGAAATTGCTCCTTTTTAAAATGTGCCTCTTTTTCGAAATACTTCGTTAAATCGGGAATGGAGCTGAATATACTTTGTTAGTTCCCGTACATAAAAGCATTGATTTCTATAGGCACCGGTGGGGGAATTTCTTCGCTCAATAGGGAAATTCGTAAGATCGGGTTTAGTTAGATTGAGTTTTGACGGAAAATATAAGTCGTCGTAAAAATAAGCTCCCTGCGCGTTGATTGAAGTCTGCGACCCGCACCTGTTCTGTTACACCGAAACGCAAAGAGAAACACTGAAAAGAAAAGGGGGCGAAGGAACAACCCCGAAGTGCGTCGCAGTTATCCCCCCCCCCCATCTCTCTCTCTTTTCTTTTTTTGTTTTTTGTTTTTAAAGGAAGTTTGAATAATCGTTCTACACGCCGAGGCCGACCTCGGCTATTGGACATGCCGCAGTGGAAAGATAGCGATTTTGTTTTTGTGCCTAGAGATACTTATTGAGCGCCCAAATCTCATTCATTTTTTTCCTTCGTCTATTTGTGTTCTACTGTGACAGTTTATGAACGTACCTGCCAACTGGCCTAACTATTTCCTGATTCCTAACTATTTCTTAACTATTTCCTAACTATTTCCTAACTATTTCCTAACTAGTTCCTAACTATTGGGCTGGCGACACGTTCTCAACTGCACAACGGTCGACGGTCGCTATAAACGAACAGGTTTTCATACGTTCCGTGGAACTTTCTTTCATCTGTGCGTTTGAGATATCAAAAACTTAATTGAGAAGAACTGAATAGTTATTTCAATGCGCAAAGAGCCCAGACTCCAAATCAGGCGCATGGGGATTATGTCGCTCATCGTGGGTGACGCTGTGTCCCCTCAGCGCATTTTAGCGTCCCTGGCCCTGTTGGCGCCGACCCCTTCCTTGAAGCGAACGGCGGGATCGGGGTCGGAGGGCTTGATACGTGCGTCCACCTCCACCTGCTATGCGCTTTGAACTCAAAACGCAGGTGGTGGCCAGAAGACAAAATGTGTCGCATACACGGGCCCTCTCGACACGATCGCTTCTGTCGTTCTTTATCATTTACTGCCCAGACCCCGCTTGAGCTTGTGAGGGTCGCTGTCCTCCTTACTGTATTAGTGGGCTTCAGCTTTCCAATACCGGTTTCCACCGCTCAACTTGGATTCCTCATTTTCTTTACATAATATATTCGATCCCATCGTCCCGACATCAACACCACGACCGATATTGAAATCTCTCCAACAACAGAAGTTTGCTGACATGCAAAACTTCGAAGAAAAGCAAGTACGTTAGCCCCCTGAAAAAAATTCTGAAGAGTATGCCATCGCATTTGCATTAGTGCTCATGCATTTATTAAATTCCCTGCAGATTATTCACAGTACATCATAAAATTTTACACAAGTTTCGATTTTCACAGGGAAGTGGCCGGCAGCAAGGCTGGCAGTTACGCAACTTCACTCCAAAACAACGTTCTCAGTTGAATTATGGAAGCTAGACAAATGTTTTCAGTAAATACGGGAGATCTTGAAATACACTTGCCGCCTTCCAGACATACCCACAAGTAGAAGTGGAGCGCGTGCAGAGGGCAAAATGGCCAGCAACAGCACAAGACGGCTGAGAGTATATACTGTCGCAACACAGAATGTCCACTCCGAGAAACTACAGGTTTTCCCGCTCAATTTAACCCAACTTCCATACAATTAAATCCAGACGCCAGCAAATTTCAGTTCAATTCAGTTCAGTTCAATTCAATTCAAATTTAATCCAAGCGCCATCTAATTTAATCCACGTGCCAGCGAATTTAATCCAAGTGCCAACCAATTTAATTCGGTCGCCAACCTAATTAATCCAGCTGAGAGAACGTCGTTCAGGAGTGTTCCGTGCGAAATTAAGCGCAGCTTTGTGGGCTTTGTTGAGCGTGGTGTGGTGAAAACGTGGTGTTTCTTGATCCACGATGTGCAAAATATATTAAGTGCGAATGCACTTCTTAAGCGACCCTGAATCACGCGTCCACCGCCGTCCGTCCATCCGCACCACATGCCCACTTAGGGCGATTGGCCAAGAAGAGTTCCTAATTTCTTTACCACATACCCACTTAGGGCGATTGGCCAAGAAGAATTCTTTCGCATCACCCGTGCATTCCCACTTCCCCATCGACGACTGCTGCTTCGCCAGGAGCGGAAGTCGGGGCGAGTACTGCGGCGTCTACCTCGTCGGTCACGTCTACGCGAACCTCGTGTCGCACGCCGTGTCCACCTCGCCGGTCAGGGACGAGTCGCCGTACAGTGCCGTCTAAACCGACGCATACTCGCGCGACGGAATCGTGGTCGTCACCCTCTACCTCGCGCCAAACATCTCGCGCGACGACGTCGTCGAATACGTGGACGCGGCGATGGAGAGTGTGGCCAGGCGCGTAAAGCCCTCGGACCCGGTCGTGGTTGTTGGGGACACAGAACGTGGACGTGCGAAAGGGCGGCGAGTGGTTGATGGAATACATGCTCGCCAACCACTCCATGACGTGCCTACCGCTAGAGGCTCCCACCACCATCAACGGCAGCTACATCGACCTGGCCTTTGCGAGGAACTGTCTGATACGCGCGGTCTTGCAACAACTCTTGACCGTACATTTCAGTGACCACAAGGCGGTCATAATGACCGTCAACTACAACGACAACACCAACAAGTGCTGAATAAAGAATACTGTCGTTTCACTTTACTTGCGTGTGTGTGTGATCTCCTCGAACATACACTTTAATTCACCAAGATTTCCAGAGAACGACTAACGGGGTGTGTGAATCCCAACTTGATCACGCGGGGGTGTTAAATGCAACTAACGGGCGAATGCCAACACAGTTCAACATAACTCCCCCTCATAGCATCACCCGTGCATTCGCACTTCCCCATGCTCCCCTTCGGGGAAATGCGGGTGATTTTTATGCGCATAGCCTAATGGATATTTACAAACACTCGCAGACCAAGAGAGCGGACTGTTTTGATCCGTTGGCGCCGCGTATTGTGAGCTGATCATCTGCGAAAGCGCCGTCGATAGCTCACGTCAGATATATCGTCTGTTCGTCGTGTAATGCCTCGAGAAGTTCCTTTGATAAAAACACATTACTTAAATGCCTTTTGCATTCTGATTTTCATTCAGTGAATGCTTTTCTGTAGCATTAAGTATTATTTCCAAAATATAATATTGCCTCCTCGAGTCAGAAATATCGCCCGCTCGCGTCAGAGGTATCGTCTACTCGCGTAAAAAGTATCGTCTGCTCGCGTAACAATACGCTGGCAAATCTGCTAGCGTAACCAGAGTTACTGGATATAGGAGTTGCGAAACTCCCCATAGGCCCCATGTATCAAAAAGTGGCACTGAGATTGGTCCACTGCTTTGGATCTTGTTTTACAGTGGCGCCATCTTTTGGTGACAAAATAAACTATACAACTTGCTTCGCCACTCGACGACCTTGGCGAAAAATGCTATTTGAGCGCTTACTTAAATTTCTCATGCCAAAGGAGCCCAATGTGTTGAACTATGCAATTGTTTTATATACATACGGAGCAAAAGTAGTAAACAGAAATGCGACCAAGGGGTCAACCGTCGCTTACGCACTGTCGTCTGCTGCGCGTCCTCTTCGCTCTTCTGGCCACAAAAAAATAAATAAGCCGTTTCGACGGCTTTATGCCACCTGAAACTGATTATTTAGAGCCGCTTGATCGGCTACTGGATTATTTTTGGCATACAATGAGCTGTAGGCCAAACGATAACTCCGAATTTGGTACTTCAGTTCGGACCTATGTTGTGCCGGAGTGCCCGCACAAGCGGTCGAGGCAGATGCGCGGATGCAGAAACAATCACCCCCTCAAAACCGGAGTTAAGATAGCAATGAATAACTTCAGAAAGCACAAAAATAAAGAATTATGCATTTTAAAACAAAATTTAACTTTAAATTGTCAGTTTGAATAAATATTTTGTTTTTTGAATAGTGCATGCGGCCGCCGCAGTGGCGCCACGGTATGCACGATCCAAAGCAGGGGAGGTCCAGGCGCGGGCCGTTTTTTGATGCGGAGTTTCTCAACTGCCTACATCGAAGAGCTCTGAGCGTAACAACACGCGTACAGATGATACTTCTAACGATCTCACAGGCGATCAGCACACGGCGCCAACGGACCAAACAAGACCGCTCTCCTGGTCTGCGCGTGTTATCCATTAAGCTATGCGCATAGCATATTTTGCACACTGTGGATCGAGAAACACCACGTGTTCATCACACCACGCTCCCCAAAGCCTATAAAGCTGCGCTTAATTTCGCACAAACCACTCCCGAACGACCTTATGACCGCTGGATTAATTTGGTTGGCGACGGGATTAAATTGGTTTATCACTTAGATTAAATTAGCTGGCAGGTGGACTAAATTAGATGGGACTTGGATTAAATTAGATGGTGCTTGGATTAAATTTGCTGGTGCCTGGATCAAATTGTATGCTGATTGGATTAAACTGATCGGGAAAACCTGCAGTATGGGACAAGCATAGTTAATATGCATAAAGATGTTGTACACCGAATACGAGGCTGTGAGGCAACTAGAGATGGCAGCAGAAGCGGCAGCACACAGAAGCCAAAATAGTGCAATAAACACGGTATATACGTGTTTTCGAAGGCAGCCTTCGCTGACCTCAAGATGCGTGTTGCCTTGTTTGTCGGGCATTTTTACCCTTTGGGCCCCCGTTCACTATCTGCGATAGCAGTAATTTGTCCTTCCTTGCGTTCTCGGAGAGACGGAAAATAAGGAACAACGAGAGACGAATTGGCAGGTGATTGCCCCTAATGCGCCATGATTGCACCGCGCGGCGGCAATCGCAGCTCAGAAAGCGCTGCAAGGAAGTAGGTTTTACACCGAAGCTGTATATGGCTAGGGTCCCGGGTTTTTCTTCCAGCGAATACGATTTATTCGGCACAACTTATCCGATAAGACGTATACTCCTCGCCACCATCGATGCCTTTTACTGCGAAGCAGTATATGTATAACCCCCCAGTTTTAATTCCGGTGAAGCCGATTTACTCTGCGCCGCTGCGACGCTCCTCCTCGCCACCGCTGACACCTGTTTCACAACTGTTTTTCCCCTAGCCACCATTGATGTCGCTTTCACAAGCTGCGCAATCGGCTGATAGAGCAACGTGCCTGCTTTCATAGAGTTTCATACTAGTATATACTACACTCTTAGCCAAAATGGGAGAAAATGAGACGAACTGCAGCATTTACGCCTCGCGAAGGAGATTTAGTCCCCTAAAGATCAAACGCGCCAAGATTAGGGCCGTGCGCAAAATGAAGGGACCAAACGTTGGACCCCCGACGCGAATGGGACCAACGGAAAGACTAACAGCACCCTTTGCTCCCGCAACGTTGCTGTTACTCCCCCTGGCGGGGGCCCTCCGACTTGTTTCTACTTGTTCGGCGGCCAGCGGGGACGGACGTGCGAAAGGTGAGCTGCGGCGGCGGCGGCTTTTCTCCATTCGCCCTTTTAAATGCAGAACATTTCAGTAAATGTCACCCGCGTTGACGTCCGTAGTCGTAGTCCGCACCGTCGTTGTCCGCACCCCTCCCCCTACACTATATAACAAAAAATACTATCCGGCGCCTGGTTTCGATCCCTCGACCCTGCGGGCGGAACGCAATGTACATGGTGCTCTACCCACTGCGCCACAAAGCCGACACAGAATGGGAGGCTACGAACGCGCCTTATATCCTTGACTCATTCAAACTACGTCAAGAAGCTGTTGATGCGCTCGCATCGCGCTCTCTCGCCGCGGTCGGTTCGCGCTTAAACCACATATGTCGTTCGCGCGCGCTCCGGTTGCTAACATATGTGGCGTGATCGTGACGTCAACATCACGCGTTCGTGTGGTGGTGCGATTTCGGCGCTATAACACTCTCTCGCGAGGGGCATTGCATTGGATTCGATTGGATTGGCTTGGCTTGGATTGGTTTGGATTAAAGTGGATTGTGTTGCGCCATAGCCGCGCCACGTTGCGTCATAGCCGCGGCAGGGGGTTCACGGCACGTTTCACGTTTCACCATCGACTTCATCGACAATGTCTACGCTGGAAGAGAAGAGCGGAAATGCTCTGCATTTGATCGTGCCCCTCGCGAGGGGGATGTTTCTAGTTTTTCGGAGGTGTTATACGCCACCGGGAAAATAATAAAAATAACCGCTCCAAATCCCCGAACAATGTCATTTTTCTGCATGCAGAAATTTTGAGGGGTGTCCAGACACCGCAACACACCGCTGGCTACGCCCATGACACTAGGGTGTAACGTACCTGGAGGTGCAGGAGGCCTGCCTTCGGGGGTGACAGTACCCGGAGCGGTTCCGGCCGGTCTAGGTCCAGCCGGTCGTCCTGCCGGTCTCGGTCCAGCAAGTCTCGGTCCAGCCGGTCTCGGTCCAGCAAGTCTAGGTCCTGGAACGCAAGGCCTCACTGGAAGTGTGCATCATCGTCCCTTTTAGAGTTTGACCGCGCTGAACGGTTTTTTGTTTAAAGACGATAGTCTTTCTTGGGCTACTTAAACCCAGAAATTTTGGTCTGTCTATGTCTGCCTGTCTGTCTGTAACTCGATTCAGCCACCCGGCCAAAGCAAAACAATGCCTGCGCAATAGTCTTATATATTTACCGCTAAATCAACCCGTCTATGTCCGGTGTAATGTTCATACTTATCAACATTGTTGAAGAGGAACAAGACATTACGCAAATATGAGAGACAACAAATCAATACAGAAGTGATATTTGCAGTGTTCCTTTATACAAAAATCAAACATGCTTGACTTTTGCGAAATTAAATACTTCATCAACTGCAGAAAAAGAATTCACTCCGCCGTCGCCTGCTGTCGCCCGCGCCACTATAGCTTCTGGCGCCATTTTAAGAAATCAACCGGCAACAGTTACGCAAGGTTCCACTAGATTGGTTCCACGTTCTGCTTGCAACGCACGTGGAGTAGGGAAACGCGGTTCTATAAACGTGGAAGTAGGGCGCCTCAATTAACGCGCGTCTTCGCCGTACGGCAGCGTTCGCATCGAGACACCCGGTTGGGAACAGTGGAACGCGGGAAATTTAAAATGATTTAAGCAAACCTTTGTCGTCTTTACCTTGGGAGGAGCGCGACGCAAGAGGAGCAACATGAGAGGTGAGCGGGAAAGCGAAGGGAGGCATTCACTTCGCAAAAGCCGATAAAGACTATCGTCTTTTGACGGCATTTGCAACGAAAGGAGCAGATACGCGGCCAATTTTTTTTTTGAAGTTCGTGAGCTTGCATGTTAGCGTCAGAGTGTCAATTATTTTTTTAAACCAACGCCAGTTGATTCGCTTGGCGTTACTGCCGACGACGACCTAATTTTTATTTGTTTCGGTCAATATTTACCTAACTTTTTACTTAACCCTTTACCTAACTTTTTACTTAACCCTAAAATAGTAAAAACGCATTTTTTCTTCAAACGAGCGGCCCAACCGCATAAATAACCACCTCAGAAGAAGCAGCGTACAAAAAGGAAGCTAACCGCTAACTTTTTTTCTTTTGAAATTGCAGTTTTAATAAATTTGTAGCCAGAAATGTCAAAAACGTGGTTAACACGTGGTCGAGACTCTTGAAGGGCTTTCACTTTTTAGGCGAACATACGAACACTAAAATAACAATATGGCGCTGTTAGGATACAAGAATTACTCTCAAAAATATTAAATTTTAAATGAAAACGTGATATTTTAAGTAGAAAAATTACAAAACGTCTGGCAAAACGCCCGATCTGCAATAACGCGATACACTGAGGCTGAGTAGGGCAAAAATAGTTGCACCCTCGTAACCGCAACTACGTCCAGAATAAAACTAGACAATAACGGTTAAAATCTGGTGCAAATTAGCTGAATACGGCATTTTTCTCCATATTTAGTTTTTTTTTTTTCCAGAATAGTGTTTTCTGATGGCCACTTTTACAGTACCGGCCCTTCTTGTGGCCGCCACGGCGAACCTAAACTTGCAGTAAGGCGCCCCCCCCCCCCCCCCAAAAAAAAAAAAAAACAAAAAAAAAAAAAAGAAAAGAATTGTTTGGCTTTCGGGGAACTCGTGCACGAAACATTCTCGTCCTGCAGTCCTTCCCGCACCTTTCACATGAATCTCACAGTAGCAGGCGCACGCTCGCGTGACTAATCTACACTGGCCGAAAGCTTCCTTCACTTTTTTTTTTTTTCATTTTTGTTGCTCCCTCACTGGCAGCCAAGCGCTCGCAGCGTGGTCAGCCTCAAACATTTTTGCCCCTTTCCTTTGAAAGCCTTTTTTGTGTGCACATCCGAACTCACTGTGAACTGTCCGCAGAGGGGAAATAAAAACGTGCAGCCATAGCCACTCCCCATGCAGCAAGCTGAGGGGACGCCCTTTTGTTTGTTTCGCCTGAGGCTATTAGTTACACATTGTTAAATTTGTTAAATATTGAGAAAATTTGGCTCTTATTACATTTTTGAAATAAAAACGCATTGTTCGACACCACAGCCAGAAATCAATAATGACCTTGTTCTACAAACCCGCATTATAAGCGTAGGAAAGCAGGTTTTCTTCCAATGATTGAATTTTTTTTGTTTTTTTATTTTTGATTGCAGTCAAACCATTTTGATTTAGAGCTGGTGCCGACAGGAAGCGTCTCTTTCCTTACATGCCTCGTGAAAGAGAGGGAAGAGGCCCTTGTTTTGTGCTACGTAAGCCTCTGAGCATGATAGCGAACCTGCATGCGAATAATGAGCAATCTTTATATTTTCTGCTGCCCTGATTCAGTGGTTCAACGCGTTGAGTTAGGGAGCATGAGTCCCCAGGTTCTATTGCTGGTTTGAGCGGCGTCTTTTCTGCTGGAGTCGGAAAAACAACGCCGTCTGAGTTTCGCATGTTAACGACCGTGGCCATGGTCTTAATTAATCCGTAGTCTTGTACTCAGTGCACTTCACGGGCCACGTTTGGCTGCACTACATAAAGCGTTGATTTTGCTTCTGTCTTTTTGCTTTTTGGGGTATTTTTTTTACGGATGCTTGTTAGGGCTGCTGGAAACTGTCTTTCCCAGTTTTGCGTCCTACCACGAATAACACTTGTTTTGTTGCCGTATTTCTTTCCTGCAGGAGCGTGACGACATTCGCCCATTGCCGACAGCTTCACGGAGGATGGTCTGCAAGTGGAGCGCGCTTGCGCCAAGGACAGCAGCCATGAACACCCGGAATAGCCCAATACTGGGCGCATCGCTTTGACATGGTGTGCCAAACAGGCCTTCGAAATAGAGACTCCAGCATTAAGAGTAGAGTACGGTTTACTTGTGTTGTGTATGTTGCTTACACGGTGTTGCAATAAAAGCTTGAAAGTGACATTTTCTTTGTCGTGAATATTTCAAGTGGCCAAGAAATACTGTTTCTGGTCTCTTGTGTTTACTCGTGCCTCTTGAATTGCCGGTCTAATGGAACGACAGTCACTCATGGAGTATTTGCACGAGCCAGCACTACGTCTTTTAGTATGCACGGTTAATCCAGAGGGGAGCATTTGCAGGGATGAACATTTAGTCTTTAAAGCATCAATTGGTCTAGGGGGAGTAATGGGAAAGATTAACGATTGATGCTCAGAAGACCAACGGTTGGTCTCCAGTGAACTAACAGAGGAGACTAACAGTTGATCTGCAAGCGACCAACAGTCAGTCTTTATGGCGGACCAACAGTTGAACCATCAAGGGACTAAGTGTAGAGGGACTAACAGTTGGTACCCTTGCCGTTAGTCCCAAAAAGGACTAATTCTAGTGGCAACGCATTTAGTCCCCAAAAGGACTAACGCCGATGCCCCGTAAGTCCTTTTTGGCTAAGAGTGTAGAGGGAAATCTGGCGGTGCAATCGCGGGCCGCCGTGGGCGGCGCCATTGCAGCTAGCGACGTTCCTCGCCTACTTGGCTTAGCTAGCCATATGGCTTCTTTTTTGTCTCGAAGCCAGAAAGGTGACTTTTTTTTCCTTCTGCATCGGGCTTCTAAGTAATTATTAACATCTCCATGAATATTGACGAATAAATCTTTCTGGCAGGTCAATTTCGTAATAACAAAACCAATTTAAACAATATTTTAGAGCAATATTGTTGCTTTTTTGCAGCCAGAGGCAACTTTTCAGCCTGTTCATGAGCCATGCCAAGGACAAGTGGAACGTGCCTGGCCGGTACATGACCGAACGCCCGCTGAAGCGCGGCTCTCCTAGACACTGGCGCCAGATTTCCCTCTAGTATATATTAGTATGAAACTCTATGCCTGCTTTGAACGCCGACGTGAGCCCTTCATTCTTTTTCGAAAGGCTTTCCACGGGACATTTTCGCCAGTGTATTTCACGCCTATAAGCACGCGCCCATCAGCGCTTGCCGGTTGATGCGAGAAATGGTTGGGTGGGCGTGCATGCACAGCTAGTCTTCATGCCGCTACCGAGAACATGCGCGTTGTCCAAGCGGGAAATTTAAACGCGGAAGTCTCGCGGCTCAGTGCGACCTGTCACCTGTCCTCAGTGGTCTAGCGGTTTGCATTGGTCTATTACGCAGACAATGAGATGCCTCCGACGAGGACGGAAACGGACAGCCCCATGTTTGCACACCAGAACAAAGCTCGAGTCCTTCCAGGATTTAACTCCCTATGGACAGACACGTGTAGTTCGCGCTGAGGAAGAACACCGGGAATCGAAGGAGCGTCTGCCGAGCAGAAGCGCAAATGTGTGCGAAAACAGCAGAAGGCCTTGCAGAAAAACATGGCGCATGCGGACAAGGACAAGCATGGAGAGACACGACGGAACACTACTTCCAACTCTGAAGTGAAAGTAGCATTCCTTGGTGTCTCTCCCTTCTTGCCCTTGTCCGCATTCCCAATGAATTTTTATGCAATGCAACACCAACTCGCCCACGAATCCGTACTCGTGAACAGAAGGCCGCTGTCGCCACCGTTTCTACTGCAAGTGTGAGCTCGCCGAGTAGCTCGGAATCTCTCCCAGATGAACAGCAAGGTCGACGTGAGACAATATTTCTTGTTAAGCTTGAAGAACTTTCAGTGCGACAATTTTGGCGGTGTTTTTCACTTCTAAGCACGCACACATAACTGGTTGCTGGTTTATCAGGAACGATTTGGGAAGGGAGGGGAGGGGGGGGGGGGGGACATGTCAGCTAGGCTGCCGGGAGGTTCAAACGCGCACGTCCACCGCCACAATGCGAGCTTTCCGCTGTCCTCTGTGGTCGAGCGGATTGGGTTGGTGTGGTAAGCAGAGAATAAGATGCCCACGACGCAGGAGGGAAACAGACAGCTTCATGTTTCTCCCCTAGAATAAATATCGATTCCTTCAATGTTTTATTGGGCTCAGTGCTGATTGGTCGATCCCAAATTAAAAACAAACGTGTTTTGTTTTGTGGATTTTGCGTACTTTCTCCAGCTTCGCAAGTCATCCTTCTTCACAATAGGGAAGGGCACTAATTTTTTTTGACGAACTGCGCAATCGGCTGATAACAGCGCTAGCACCGTTATCAGTAGTTTCACTTTTAATTCGCTATGGGAAGTGCGTTTATCGTTCGCTCGCAGGAAGAAGAGAAAGAGTTCAAGTAGCGTCGGCGCGCACAGAAGCGCGAATGGGCGTCAAAATAACAGAAAGCCGCCGTAGAATGTGCATTGACCACCATTGCCGCCTCAAGTTCCACCTTGTGGATTAGCTGCGAATCTCTCCCGGCTGAAGTGCAGCTTGCCCGCTTGGAACACTGACGTCAGCCAACAACGACAAGACAAGTTCAGTATCGCAAAACTCCACCATTTCAAAACCCGCCACACTTACGGATTCTATAGTGCGTAGCAGCATTCTTTCCAGAGTTCTCTCTCTCTCTCTCTCTCTCTCTCTCTCTCTCTCTCTCTCTCTCTCTCTCTCTCTCTCTCTCTCTCTCTCTCTCTCTCTCTCTCTCTCTCTCTCTCCCTCCAGAGTACCCACACAGCGAGGACCGTGTAACGCCCTGCAGTTCCACAAAAATGCAGATATCGCGGAAGTTCCCCCTGTAATCGTTGTAATAACGTATATGGCGATAATTGGTCGAACGATATTTTGAAAAACTAGAATAAAAATGTATAAAA
This sequence comes from Haemaphysalis longicornis, assembly GCF_048455015.1. Lineage (NCBI taxonomy): Eukaryota > Metazoa > Arthropoda > Arachnida > Ixodida > Ixodidae > Haemaphysalis > Haemaphysalis longicornis. Next base: position 213,382,769 of record NW_027526295.1, read on the forward strand.
ATAATTGAAAATGGTGAACCGTGTAACGCCCTGCATTTCCGCAATAATGCATATTTCACGGAAGTTCACCCTGTAATCGTTGTAATAGCGTAAATGGAGATAATTGGTCGGACAGGATTCAGACAGACCAATAAATTTGGCTGCAAGGAACTCGCACTCAAGACAAGCGGCATAAAAATGCTACGCATTAGTAGACAATGCTCTGAGTTCGTGCACATTTTTTATGTTTGGTTGTTAGTTTTTTTGTTTAGTCTCAGATCCACGACTGCGAGTGCAGGCATGTTTGACACACGATACGTGCAGGCGCGCTTTTCGCAAGTGAAACCTTAGAAGAAATTGGCGACGGAGATTATACCGACAAATATATCTCATAAATCAGAAGTCTGGAGCATTCACGACTCGCGAAAAATATTTATTATTGACCTATTTTTGTTGTTTTTTCTGCGGCTAAGGTTAATCCAACGTGACACTCTTATGGTCTCACAAAATCTGCCGTGAATCTTAGTTTACTTTTCTATTCACTGTGGCCTCTTTGAGTCGGAGTTGCTGTGTCTTAGCGATTTCCAGGAAACAGCCTCAGCGGTAACTTTTCGGTGTTTATCGGTACTGACTGAGAACACCCATTCCTACTCATAAATAAAGCTAGCCCACTTTACAGAAATCCCAAATCTCGTGTGCTTACGTCCTCAAAGTTGGTCACCAGGTCATTGAATGAATGAATGAATTTATTGTAAACAAGGAAAGGAAAGACCACCAGCAGGCGTAGTTTGTCTCACCTAAGGGTGGACACCGGAACGCCTGCTGGTGTGGGGGGTGTGGGGAATGGGGAAAACAGTTGTACAGGGAAGGGAGGATAGAGGTCATTCGCGCGCCAGCTTGTATCCCGCACATGTTACCCCGACAGGAATTACTATCTCTCGCTGTAGGCTTAAGCCGCCCAACTTCCTTAGGGGTGCTCCTAACTTTCGAAGTTGGGCTCTAAGCAGAGGGATACGTTTCTTCGACACAGCTCCGTACGTGTGTAAAATGGCAACAAGGTATAATCACTTGATCTGAGGTAACCGGTCGGCGATAGACGCCGACCCGCGAATGACCTTGTGCCCGCCTCTGGGGATGCGTACGTCCAACCTGAAGCGAGATTCGGGATTTCCGTGAAGTGGGCTTGCCTTATTTCTGAGTAGGGTTTGATGTTTTCAGTAAGTACCTATAAACATCGATTAGTAACCTACCGCCAGGCACACCACACTACGCTATGTCTGTCCCTTTTCCCTTCTTTTTTCTATTTTCCTCTTTTTTCTCATTGTTCCCCTTTCCCCCGTGCAGGATAGCATACTAGGCCGTAGCCTGGTTAACATTCCTGCCTTTCCTTTACTTTTTCTTTCTCTCTCTCTCGAGTAGCCGTCGAGGCAGTTTTCACAAAATCGGTAAAAACATAAGAGTCATAAGAAGTGCTCGGGTGTCCTCGGCGTTTCTTAATGAAAAAAATCCCGGGCCATCTCCACTAACGTGAAATCTGGTGATTGGCGAAGAATGCAGTCTATACCTGTATTCTTTGCGCCTTGGCGTTTTTGCCAACGGAGATGGAACCGCTGGGACGTATAGGTACACAGCGTTGCTGGATATGTCTCTTGTCTTAGAAGGACGGAGCCCTCTAGCGCGAGGAGTAAGGGAGCGTCCCGGTGTTTTTTTAGTACGCGTTACAAAGCGCTCCAGCGGGAGGCGTAAGCTAATGCCCCGTGTTTTTTTTTTTACTACGCGTTACGTTCTAGCGCAAGATATAAACGAGTTTCCCGGTGTTTTAGTACCGTGACTACATGAGACGAACGACGATTACGACGACGACGACAGGAGACGCCAACAGCCCCAGCCCCCAAAGGGGCTTCGCCCCTAAAACATGAAATGGCCTATTAAACAGAAACGCCGACGTCAGGCGCCTGTAACAGCGGGGTATTTATATGTATATCTATGTGGGGAAGTCGTACCCCACCCATAAATACAGGCGCCTGCCGGGATTTATACACCCCCCCCCCATACACACACACAGATTCGACACCCACTAGCACACTGCTCAGGGATTTATACACACACCCCCAACATCACCCCAACACCTCCCTAGGAGGACTTCGACAGCCTCCAAAATCGAAATTCTCGATAAACCCCTGGGCGCCTTCCATATGGGCGAACTTAGAGCAATGTCGGAAAACAGGTACAGGCCGGCGCAGCCAAAAGTAAATGGATGAAAGGTTCTGGAATTAAGGATAACTTCTTTCCTATGCGACTGTCAGCATAAATCGCGCATTAGCGGTCGGATTTTACTTTACAAGGACTTTCTTAAAAAGTTGATTGACTGATTAGGGGGTTCAACTCACCGAATCTACACATTGGCTATGACGCACGCCGTACTGAAAGGCTCCGAATTAATTTTGACTACTTGGGGATCCTTCACTTGCGCTAAATCTCGACAGATGGGCATTTGTGCTTCTCGCCTCCATCACAAAGGCGGCCACCACGGCCGGGAATCGATTCGATTCTACATCATTGGGCTCAGCAGCAACAACGCCTAAGCCACTGAGCCACCCCGGCGAGTCCTTCTTAAAGAGTCACTGTTTGGCTGCTGGTTAGGCAGCCCTCCTAAATTCACCGACCCGTGTCCCGTTTACTTTTTGACTGCACCGGCACCTTTGGACAAATGAGAAGACTTACGATGTGCCCTGAAGGAAACTCGAACGTCAAAGTACGGGCCAGAGTCTCATTGAAAAATCCTGGAGGAGCTCACCACCGACGAGGGTTCATGCAAAGAACGCAAATGCGGCTATAGCAGTGGCTCTCTTTTACGTGCACCCTTTTATCAAGGATTCCGTGCCAGCGCACTTCAGGCAAAATCCACACTAACCGGTTTCCCCGTCTCCCGTTCAGCCTAATAACATAGCTAGCACAGATAAGAGGAACTTCTGAGTGCTGTGTTATCAGCGCCAGTGACTGCTCTGGCGATACGAGGGGCCAACTAGTGTCTCTAGATAAGGTGTCATAAGGTGTCAGAATATCGCCACTGAGGCACGCCAGTCAGCATAGAGTTAATACTACTGACTCTAGAGCAAAAGCTGCCCGGCCAGCCCGTGCATTGAAACCGTGCTACACCCGGGCGCTGACATGATGCCACCCTCACAGCGTTGCCCGCTGCCTTTTTGCCTACTAGAGTTGGCGGCAGTAGTCGGTATTCACCTAGTAACCAACGCATTCCATCATGGCAGCCACCGTTGCTGTGAGTGCGCCGTGAAAACTTTGCTGTGCACAAACGTTGTGTGAAGTTTTTCCTGTGGTAGGTAGCGAACTTTTGTGCCATGCTGCCGCGTTAGATGCAGTTTTGCATTCTCCGCAACTGAGAAGGGTAGCGCGTAGATTAGCGGGTACTTCGTACGCTCGGAGAGGTAGCTTTTGCCGGTGCGTCAGGGAGTTCGGTCGTCGCTTCGGAGTTGAGCGGACGTGTTTTTTCGTGCTCCGGTGCTTCGGAGGGGCTTCATTTCGGCAGCCCGTTGGAAGCGCGGGCCCTTGGACGTCGCCCGGCTTTCGCTCTGCTGGTGTGGGCGGTCAAGTGCCAGCTCCCGCCCCCCCCCCCCCCCTTAGTACCCGTCTCCAAAGCGGTCGGGACCGCCGCAGACTTCGCTCTTCGTCGCACCATGCTCGCCTCCGCGCTTCACTGTTCCCTTCGAGGTTTCTCGTCTCCCGGACGCAGCATTACGCCAGCCAACAGTGTTTGTGGTGTGTTGTGTGCGACGGAATCGACCACAGTGGAACTATTCTTCTCTACTCTTTCCTCACCTTTCTAATCTTTACTTTTCTTTCTCCTATCCTATTTCCCCAACTATTCCCGCTTCCGGACTGTGTTAAATGCAGGTGAGCTCCCATGAGAGCTTAATAATATCCCCAGTCCATTTATTTTCCTGCTTCCTTTAAAAAGAAATCACTTCCCCCTGATTGCTTTTTTCCCCTGATTTTTTTTCCTGGTGGCTTCCCCTGTATTCGCGCATGCGCTGTTTCTGTATATATCATTTTGTGTGTGCTAATAGAGTTCAGTTGATATGCAGCGCCAGTCCTGTGTAGTCTCTTCTTTGTTGTCCCGTCTGTACAGCGCTATTTTAACATGTTTCACACGCCTCCCCCCCCCCCCCCCCCTGTATGCGTCAGCTGATTGTTTTCGCAATCTATTGAGGTGCTCTTTACAACTACTTGCTGTTCTAGCGAATGGAAGTTCAAACTGGACAACGCTTCCAAGAAATGCATGTAAATGGAAATCGTATTTGTGACTGCACTTTATGCTAAACAAACATGCTTTCTGTGCCTGTTCCTGTGCCTGTCTACGAGGCCCGTGCAGCACGTGTGTCAACTTTTTTCTCCAGTTGAAATGCTTTTAGGTAGTGGCCCTTGCATTAGCTTAGATTCAATAACCGTGAAATACCCAAGCCTAATATTGATAAGTTATGTGCATCAAGAAACTCTCTTAAGAGATTTTCCGTTTTTCTAGGTACGCTTAGAAGATTTGTCATTGATTGTATGCTTGGGGACGTCACACAAGGCACATGATTAATGTTGTCAGGTTACATTAGGTCGCAATAATTCTATTTAATACCAGCTTAAACAAAATCTCGACAAAAGCAAACCAGAGACTAGAAGATATCATGTAGAACGCGCATTTCCATTCTGGGTTTGTGGAACTATAGCTTTCAGTACTTCCAACTACAAAGAAAGTAGTGCAAGTGTTCATTAGTCGCTGCAGGGCTCTTTACCTTTTAAAATTTCATGCCCCCTCTCCCAGAATAAAGAAAGAGGAAAATTGTGTGAGGAACTAACTATTTCCAGCAAAGCTATGGCAGGTTTAAAGCCAAAAAACAGACAGGGTTAAAAGCCAAAAAACCTTTTTGAAGAAAAAACAATTTCATGATAAAAAACCTAAGCACTGGAGAAGAGGACAAGAACGAAATAAACAAATACAAGCAGAGGCAGCATAAAAGAGCAAAAAATGAACAAAGCAAATGCAATTCTACGAGGCAGTTAGTCACGAAAGCTTCCACGAAGGAGCAGACACTTCAGGAGAAATTTTAAAAATTAGAAATTATGTACCCTATTTACATTATGTACACAGAAAATCAGACATATTTCAGTGGTTTTAGACAAGATGGAGCTAAAGTAGCCAAATCAGTTCTTGCCTTGAAGAAGCAAATTGCAGTGATTAGGAGAGAAGAACAGTCACAGGTGCTGTAGGGGTGTTACCAGTATGCAGCATCCTTCGTTTGCCCATTTTGTCATTTTGCCTGCTTGTTTTATGCCTATCTTTTTTTCGCCCATGGTGCTGTCTTTGTACTGGCCATTTCCACGCCATGTTTTTTTTTCTCCCGAATTTTTTATCCTTTATTTTATGCCAGTCCTTTCCTTTTCTTTCAAGTTTCCTGTTCCCATTTCCACATGTAGCACAGCCAGCTGGACAGTTCTTCTTCTGTCCTTGGTTAACCTCCCTAGCTTTCTTCTACAGTTTCTTCCTTTCTTTGAAGTCGCACATTAGGTCATCTTAGCCTTGCTCTTACCATCACAAACTTCCCTAGAGGTCTGGTGGTATTACTGGTGGGGAAATAAAATTTGTTGGATAAGAATTGCTTGTACATATGACCCTCTTGCTTTTTCTGTGTTTGTTTTTGCTTATGATACACGGACTGATGGCATTGCGATGGCCCATTATTTTTGATGAAAACAAGAATGCTGATGACCACAATCTGAATGAGCATTAGCCAGAACTTTCATAATCAGCTACAGCATTACTGGAACCCAACTTCGGTGATGCAACTTCGTGATCATCCTTGTTGCTGTGAGCACGCCGAAGCGTGGAAATTCTACAAGGTCTGGTGTGGCACCTTTGTGGCCACCGGTTTGATGTTGGCATAAATGAGAAGGCTGTGCTACACATATCGAATTCCTTCGTTCTATCGCGTATCGCATTCGCATATCGCATTCCTTCCTTTTATCTAGTGTATACAGCTGAAGAACGTCTCCAGATGGCCCTGACTGAACCGATACGTGCAGATGTAACTGTCGCAAATAATAAAATTGAGAATTCAATTTATTGTCGGCTTTCTTAATGACTGCCATATGCAATGCACATTAAGTATCTGAATACTCTATATTAGCGATTGATAGTCTCATGCTAGGCAGTCTGATTCACCTGCTATAGTTATGTTTGGCAGCTGTTTCAAAATTAACCACTATGATTGAACTAATGAGTGGCAATAACAATTTATAGGTGCACTCAAATTAATTTACTTTTCAAGGGAGACGTATATCCTTCGTCGACTTCGCCTTGCACAAAATACATGACGGTCCCATCGCGACCCAAGAAAGCGCATATGTGTGTTACCTCAACATGCTTCCTAGGCGGTTTCTGTTGACAGACAGATTTCCGGCCGAACCCGCAGGCATTTCAGGCAAAACTGCCTGCAGGCGGGGTGGTCCTGATAATTGGGCGTGGACAGAAGTGGCTGTTTCCGTTCATTGGCGAATGCACCCAGGGAAGGACAGAATAATTTTTCTTAACGCTCCAGCACACGGGTGCCCATCTCACATGAACGAAGTTTACTCCTCCCCCACCTCCTCTGTGCAGGTATATACATGGGCCATATGAGAGCAGAGGTGCAAGTATGCGTAATTAAAAAACGTCGCTGATCCGCCGAATTTAAGAAATGTGTCATGCAAAGCATCAAATATATTCTCGAAAATTTCAGATTGCGTGTTTCAGCGATCGAAGGAGCATGCACCAATCACACACACCCATACAGGAGATTTCTGCACCTACATTCGGGATCACCTTTCGGCTTCGCCTTGTCCTCCTCTAGAAAACCACCTTATCGTGCAAATAAAGTTACCATTTATTATTATTAGTTGGCGGTTGTTTTATCTCTGACTGAAGTAAAACACCGTTCAGTGAAAGTATAACAGCACCCGTAAACAAGAGCCTAGTTATACGGTAGGCATGGTAAAATGGTTCGTACATTTGTTCGTTTTAATTTACGAATCATATACGATTAAAAGGAGCCGATCTGCCCAGACATGTTTCGCGTAACATGATATGACCGGCTGACGGCGAGTTCAAATCGGCAGCAGCCACTACGGACATGTAGAGAAGGTGTCCTTGAAGATAGGCGGCGGCGGCGGCTTTATTCCGTATCGTCGGCAGTCTTCGCAAGCAACGAAGTGACACAGCAGACACTAAGGCGTGTTAGAGTGAACCTTTGTAAATTAGCCCCACACGACTGACGCTCCTCACAATATACCGAAACTAAATTTGGCGCCTCAGCCCGACGTCTTCTTTTTGCTTATAATTTCATTTATTTTTGTTCGTCAATCATGAATACTTCAAGAAAACTAATAAAGAGCATACAAACTCGTAAAGAAACTCAGTTATTGCCATAAAAGTTGCCTAATTTTAGCTTAGGGCCCTAAATTTGTGCCTCATTTTCAAGAAAAATTGTTAGCCATATCTTCAACTACTGATCTGGCAACTACAGCGCGGCATCATGGCGGCATTCGTGTTTAGCATGGAGGAAAGAAAAGCTTAGGAGAGGCCCTGACGTCACACCCAGCGCAGCCGGAAACGCCATTTCTGTAAGTCGAATGGCGGACCATTGGCCCTCCATGCCATTGGCGGACTCTTTTTGCCTCTCTCTCTCGGTGCACCTTCTCCGCCTCCTCCGTCCAGTATCGCCTCTCTTGTCGTCTGCATCTGCCAGCGCCGAGCCGGCGGAAATCAGCTGATAGGCAGGTAGAAGGCCGTTTTGCAGCGCGTGACCGTGAACCTAAACGCGCGGTTACACTGTTACACGTCTTCAGTGTGGCCGCAGCAGGTTTGCGAAGCGGCTCGCTCTAACAATGCCGCAATTCTCGGTGCCAGGCTGCAAGTCGCGATCGGTACCCAAGGAATTGGGCGTCACTTTCCACCGGTTAGTGCATCATTCCGCTGACAAGTATTGCTGTACATTGGTGTGCATTGATCCTTTGTTTGCAATCGCCGCCGTTTATAGGTTCCCAAGCGATGGAGAACGCCGCAAACAGTGGGCGAACGCCGTGCGGCTACCGGACTGGAAAGTGCCCAAGTTTGCGTTGCAGTTTCACTGGCAATCCCAGAGATGACTAGTCAATTAAACGGCCGTTCTATATATATAGGTAAGCGTACTTCATGCAGATTTCACGCTAAAAAATTGTGGAATGTTTTTACCGTTGTTCGCGTGCCTTCGATAGAATTTTTTTGCGAAGGAGGAGGAGGAGGAGCAGGAGGAGGAGGCAAAACGTTTTATTGAGTAAAAAAAAATGAGAGGGTGGGTGGCGTCAATAAACTTTTTTTCGCCACGTTTCAACTTGTCTCAGTGTCAATAAATTCAAGGTGATATCAGTTGAAAACGTTCATACACTAACCTCGCAGTATGAAGCGTTGAAAAGCGAAATCCAGAGCGAGACCACGAAAAGATCCAGATTCCAGATCCAGCACTCTTCCAGTCAACAGACGGACACCTACTAAGGTAATAGGACGATGGAATTATATCAACTGGGAATCTACCTTGTAACAGTTGCGAAAGCACTGCCGCGCATTGCCGGCCTAGCAAACTATATATTGCAGCGGCGATAACCAAACAATTGAGTTGCGAATCGTTCGGTTGCAAGTCGCCTACGTACTGCACACCGTGTATCACTTCCCGAAAATCTACAAGACGGGTGTCCGCGCGTACGACGGGACGGCGCGTTCACGATATCTGCACTTCAATAGGCGCGTCGTGATCGCGACCGGAGCAATAGCTTGACGCGGTATAAGGTGCACTTGCAAGTAGAAATTAAATGACATATTCACATCGGCGCAGCTGTCGCAACTCGCAGCATCCTTTTCGAGTTCCGCAAGACCACAGCGCAGCAAAGCGAAGCAGCAATCTTCGCAATCGGACGACAAGGCAGGCACTGCCTTTCCTCCATGACTGGCGAACGGCGGGCGGGCTGTTGCTAGGACGCCGTTGCTAACGCGACTTCCAATGGCCGCCGAAAACACGTGACTTCCTCCACACTTTTGCCAATGCGCGGGGATAGCTGGGGGCCTCTCCTAAGCTTTTTTTCCCTCCATGGTGTTTAGACACATTTTTGAGCCAGCTTTACCCGCCTGCCAGTCAGCAACGGCGGCCATTTTAATTTTCATCAGTGTTGCCAGATTTCCGCTTCTACGGTCTCGTCGCTAACTTCGACCGGGTTGTTTGTGAACAACCCTGCCGAAGATGCCGCAACACCTTCGGACACGCTTCTGCTGCTGAAGTGCTGTTACACGCGTTATCTTTGATTCACGCTCGGAAAGACGTCAGTCGTGCGCAGCGGCAGACCAGGGTGGAAAAGCTATGCCTAGTGGAGTTGATCGACTAAAACGCATTAACAACAGAATGGCGGCGCCCATGAACCGTCGCAGTGTAAACAAATGTCACGTAATGCGAATTGACCGATGATCATGGCGGCGGCACGTAGCAATGGGAGAAAAGAGTGCCGACACTGTGCTACCTCATCTCGTGACACTCCTGCCAACCTAACAGCCAAACGCGACACAGCGGAAAGAACGAGGAAAAAGAGGGAGGAGGAAAAAGTTCATTTAGTGAACATAAAAGTGGGTGGCTCTTAGTCCAGAAAGCGGCGAGCCAGCGCAGCAGCCTGGGCGTTAGCGATGAGGCGTTCTTAACACAGAAGAAAGAGGGAAAATCTCGAGGAAGACGGCCGGCACGTTTCTATAATACCAAAGATACTCCGCCTAGGCCCCTCAACCCGTACCGGTCACACGCATTTTTCTCAAATTCGAACGCTTTAGCTGACTCGACACGCCGAAAATCCAGCGTCCTATAACCGAAAGATGACCGACAAAATAGCCGGCGGCGCAAAGGGAATGAAGGTAAAGTGGTTGAATTGAAAAGTGTACTCGGTAAATCGATCCCAGGGCTCGCGGAGTTTGAGAGGACCCCGAATCCCCAGCGCCACAACGGGTTAATGGCTCTAACTTACCGTACAGGTGGATTTAGTTGATACGCTGTGGCCTTCGAGTTCGAAACGTGCGTTAGCAACATATGTACTCAGGCCTACAGGAGTAACTTGAGCATGCTAATTAGTAATTACGGAAGATTGCGGAAGTTACGGTTAGGTGGTAGAAAAGTACGTTTCGGCTAATAGGGTGTACGTGTTGCTTACAAGGAAGCTCGGCCAAGCTTCTCTCTAATAAGGACGGGAAGAAGAGGAAAAAATAAAGCCGTTCCAATCAATGTGAAAGCTGTCGGAAGTGCAGAGCAGTGATTCGCCATATTGGGCTGTAGCGCCGTTATCCGCTCACTGCTATACCGCCCAACGCATTTCAAATTTCCCGCGTTTGCAGGGCTCGCGCGCCCCCTGCGTGAAACTACGCCAGCGGGAGTTCTGGTCTTGCTTGAGCTTGCTTTTTCTCCCGCATGTGCCGGCGTTGCACTGCCACTTTTTTCGCTTACAATCGTTGAAGCCCATTCAACGCGCGTTCCTAACTAAATGAACGCGGGCGCTGCGGGTAATTACGTATACTTTGCCTCAAATGTACCTGCAGTTTTCTTTGCGCTAAGCAACGGGGAGATGTATGACAAGCGCCAGCGGTTCGCGAGTTTCGAACGCTTATGACTATATAAACCGCTTGGCTTTCGAAGCCTCTTGGTTACGCCGCGACAACAGCCGCTACGACGGAACGCCTTGTGGCTCTAATTGAGTCCAGCGAGCGAGCAATGACGACAAGGTGAGCCCCTAAAGTAATCTGCACTTAAAATTCCCCCGCATTTCCCCGAGGGGGAGAATGTGAAAGTGCGAATGCACGGTTGTCGGCCCGCTTGCGGCGCTTGCGCTCGGCCCCCGCAGCCCACCGCCTCGCCGCCTTCTCTTCCATCTCTTCCATCGGGTTTGTAGTATCACGTGTACACCACGCAGTTATCAAGCCGCTATAACGCCGCTGAGTCGCCAACGCACGCCGCTGACGACGTAGTTTGAATGCGTTAAAGATATAAGGCGCGTACCAGCGTCGCGTCCGTGGCTTATTCGGTAGAGCGTCGGGCTGCGGCCCGCAAAGTCCTCGGATCGAAACCTGGCGCCGGATGCTGTTTCTTCTTTAAAGAGCACTGCGGACGCCGCCGCCGCCGACGCCGGCGGTGGATGGTTTGGGGTCGCTTATAAAGAGCATTCGCTCTTAAAACACGCACAGGGACAAGGATACTGAGAGACACAATCATACCACAGGACACGTGCCGTTCCAGCCGACAGGCAGGAACTATTGTTACCGGGGGTCTGGACATAGTTCCAGCCGTCTATCCCTCTCCCCTCTTTCACAATAGTTTATGATGATAATTAACATGTGCACCAGTGCAGGCAGCACGCCATGACTGTACTCTCAAGATAGATTCAAATACACGTTAAAGATCTCCAGGTGGTGAAAATTAACCCCGAGCGCTCCACTACGGCGCGCCTCATCGCCTGTGAAGCGTACCGGCGCGTTAAACCCCACAACCAAATCCACACTGAAATACGGACAACGCAGCGCGCGGCTTTCTCTACATGCTGTGCATTCCGGCGACGGGCCGCGTATGCGCAGTGCGAACAAGTTACGAGCGTTCGTGCGGTGTGTCGTTCATCGCTGTGGCACGGCCGCTCGATGGAAACTAGGTCCCATCGAGCGGCCGTGGCTGTTTCCATCGAGCGGCCGTGGCTGTGGTGTGTACGGCGATGAATTTTCAACAGCCTACCTCAAAAGCAGCTGTCACTGCCGCAATTATGGGTCGCAACGCAGAGGGAGCGTCGGACCGCGGAAGAGTATTGATCCGCCATATCTGGTCCACGATTGAACAGCAATGCTTTCGCATTTTGCAATAGGAATGCTAAGGTTTCTTGATTTTGTTTTTCGAAAACCATCTCTAAGGATGCCAAAAGACAAAACTATGTTTTTACAGCTTCCACAATATTGAGTGTGCATGTCAACGTAAAAATTCTGTTTTTGCGTCTGATAATTCCCTACAAATGGCTTAAAAATATTTAGGATTTAAAAAAAAAACCACTTTTACCTGTCAAAATCATAACTTGTTGAAAGGTGTACTACATCCCCCTAATGTGTTACACGTATGCGCAACGTTATCGCATTGTTTTTTTTTTCACCGAGATAACTAATACAAATACCAGAAAGCACATTTGATGACTTCTACAAATACCTGAAAGTACATTTTAGTATACCGGGAAATCTGAGACTACAAACTGCCCTCGCGCCGGGTACCGCTCAGTGGAGCATCGCTGTATGTTTCTTTAGTTGCGCATTTCAACGTGACAGCGCCTCTGAGAAAAATGCAAGTAGCGGCCCCAACCTTTTGCATCTCACAACAAAGCCCATTTCTCGTACAGAGATAGCACTGGCTGGTCGTTACCTAGATATAAGGGCCGCACATACATGACGCCATGCTGATATACACGTTTATTCAACAGCTAAGTGAAGTTAAGCGCAAGGCTATGTTTGATTATCTTTTTTCCACTCTCAATACAAATAAAATTCTCGGAGATAAAAAAAGAATACGTTCAACGTGATGCATGCTGGCAGACCCACTGGCTTGCCGCTTGGCGACGGAACAGTGTTGATGATTGACTGAGTTTGTTATGAGGTTTTGCACTAGCTTCACCACGTTCTTCACACTCCCCCTGAAAGGTAAGAACTGTTTACTATTTCTCTTTTTAGAGAGGTTTGTAAGGTAGCTCACGCGGATGGCTCTTGCAAGGCCAAAATATAGAGATTAGGCGCTAGCATTCATTAGAATACGTGCGGCTGTTACGAAGGCGCTGACGTCCACAAAAACGCAAGCCACAGCGCATCCCAGAACTGTTCCGAAGGCCGCAAAATACTATAGCGTTGACAGACATGAGACACTGAAACGTTTACTAACTATGGCGACGCTGAGTCAGCGCTCGGCGAGGCAGGCACCCTACTCAAGAACACGAAATGTTCGAGTTGTAGAATGCTGGGTAGTTACCCTCTCAAAGTCCGCGGAGCACTGAACGGGCCTGATTCTAAAGCCCGAGCCCGGCCCGAGCCCGCTTTGTGAAGCCCGAGCCCCACCCGGGCCCGGCCCGGGCCTGGGCATTCATAAGTGAGCCTGACCCGGGCCCGGCCCAAGCCCGTCGTCGCAAGCCCAGGCCCGGGCCAGGTCATTTATTTGTGAGTCTAGGGAGGGCCCGGGTGCGTGTGACCAGGCCCGGTCTTAGGCACTGAAGAAAATTTGCTTATTTAACTTGGTTCAGTGTCTTCGTAGCGGGCAATCAAACGGAGCATATAGTCTGTACAAGCACGTCATGAACTGAACGCAAAAAATAAGGGTTTAAAAGTGCACGTAGTGTAGCATACGCCATCTGCAGTTCACACCACATCGGCGTAATAATAGCTCGCATTCTTACACGAGAGACACCATCACCTTTGATGACCAGACTTTTCGCAACTTCACGTGGTTGTCTCGGCCACAAGTTGTTATTCCTGAATTTTTTTGGTCCGCATTTGAATCCAGGAGTATGTAGACGCGTTGAAATATTTTACCTGTAGTGGTTGTTAAAGGAGCCATGAAGACAAAATACAAGTTGGGTTTATTAGAAAGACTGTTTAGTTCCGATAGCAATGATACCGATAGCATCGCAATCTTCGAACAAATAACGGAGATATGAAAGAAAACGTGTGAAGCAGTCGCGACCCCCTAGCCAATTTCCCGCAACTTTTCTGTGACGTCACGGAACCTTGTTTGTGCGATTGGCGGCCGCCTAACCCACCTGTCGCGACGACACATGACTGGACGTCTGTACTGGGGCCTCTAGTTCCATTTGACAGCATCACTTGAATGCTAACGTGCAGTTAACGCACTGAAAATTGTGTTTTATTGTTGGCCCGTATGACGTCATTCTTGCTCATAACACGTCACTGTGGCGCAAAATTTGAAAGTTTTTAAATACTTCTTGCTTTTTTTTCGTTAAAAAAACATCTTTTGTGGCTGTAATGGAGCTGAGTGAGATACTGAATCCTAGTTCTTTCAAATTAAACGAAGTTGTATTTTCTCTTCATGGCTCCTTTTTAAGCGGTGGTGTTTCTCTAACACACGAGTTTGATTCCTGGCCACGGCAGCCGCTTTCGATTGGTGCGACATTTAAAACACACGTGTATGTACATAGACATAGGCGCACAGCTCCAGGTCGTAAGAATTAATTCCTTCTCCTCTAGGGCATTCCTTGTAATCGTATCTCAGATATAAAATCTTAATACAGTACATGAAATGTAATTAAAATTACAGTATAATGACTATCATACCTAGCAAAACATGTTTTTAAAACAATGCGTACAGCTAACAACAAGAAGCGCGTAAAAATAAACTCAGAATATTCAGTTTAATGCTCTTTTCTACACTTCACGTCGGAAATATTAACGGCCGGGCCTATGAATTCAAGCCCGAGCCCAGCCCGGGCCCACGGCTTCGAGCCCGAGCCCAGCCTGGGCCCGCGGCATTGAGCTCGGGCCCGGGCCGGGCCCGCCGATAATCTACTACGGGCCCGGGCTTTCGGGGCGGCCCGGACCCGTGCAGTGCTCTACGCGTCCCTCACAGCTGATAGACGCCCCAGCTGTAAGGAAGATATGCCATTTTTACTGTGTGCTTAGTCCGCAGGTAACAGTATCGCTAGCCTGACAATTTGTGGTGTGCTACGCACTGCACAGAATTAGATTGTTTTAAAGACGAACACATACCTAAGGTTGGCCGCCGCCCAGCATCATACCCCGAAAGAACGATATTGCCATCATACGGAACGAAGCAACCCCGAACACGCTTGGAAGCATAATGGTTGCCCAAGTCATACACGGAACGGTATTCGAGCGCGATTAACTTTGAAGCGCCCTCGGCGCTCCTCATTCAATTGCTGTACACGAAAGGGTGCGCCTACTGATAATATTTACGTGCTCCGCGATTGAAAGCCAGTCGAATACTGCAGCGACGGATTAATTTGTTGCTTACGCTGGGCTGACGGATTTCGCTTCAATTCAAAGAAACCTGTGGCCACCACCAACATCCAAGCAGCGACGCGTGCGAGCCGGTGAGAGCAGTAGCAAGCGACGTGACGCGGCCGGTAGCAACACGGAAACAATCTGATGCAAGCCAGCACACGTGCGCGCTGAAAATATTACCGAGGGCTTGCGCAAAGGCAGCAGAATGCGGCAACCACGCTGCTGCCGCGAGTTGCCGCGGGAGTACAAGGCTCTCAGCTTACTTTTGAGACGGTTGTCATCCACGGTGGCAGGTCACCGCATTAGAAGCGCTGTCGCGAGGTGCCACTCGGTTCCACGTAATCGTACCGCAACAGCGCCTACCTCAGCCGACTGACAGACGCGTACGGAAGCAAACCAGGAACACAACAGCAGCTTGAATAAGCTGGAGCGGTTGCGTGCCGCCACCTGGCGATTACAGAACAAAAACGTCGAGACAAACCGGGGTACTATAAATATGGCGGGAATTTCGCCGCCTCTTGTTGGAGTAAGTTCAGTTCAGTTCAGTTTCAGTTTATTATTCGTAACAAAATATACAATGTGTGAAAAAATATTATGCAGAAAGGGGTCCCAGAGTTTAGCAATGTAATAGGACCTGTTATAATTTAATGAGTAGAAAAAAATTCCTAGCAGTAGCGAAAGCTACTGCTGAGAACAGACCACACAGTAACATCAGTGGTGTATAGATTCGTATTGCAGGCGATAAAATCAGAAATTCAAGCATGGATGGAAAAAATGAAATCTTTGAAAACTACGGAATGGATTAAGAAAAGACAAGCACTTGGATGATAAATGCGTTCGGGATAACTCAGTGCATTATTGCGAAAGCTCAGAATAGGCCAATATGGATTACGTTCTTGGACACATTAAGATGGCATATGGCAACGTAAACAGAAAACTGTTGTAGAAGGGGCTGGGACTCCAGGGCTTAGATGAAGAGTTAATACAGTTTCTTAAAGCAATCTATAAAGATAATAGAGTGCACCTGACAGGGGAAGGGCAGAAATGCGCACAGCAGGTCAGTACTAATCGCGGACTGAAACAGGGATGTCCTTTGAGCCCAATACTGTTTATGCTTTACATGGTAGGGGGGTTAGAAAAGAAAGCGGAAGAAAGTCAATTAGGGTTCAACTTATCGCATATGTGGCAAGGCGAAGTGGCACCATAGCGTATTCCGGGAATGTTATACGCAGACTACATTGTACTTTTAGCTGATAACCAGAGCGATATGCAATGGCTCATAGATTTTAGTGGCCAGTAAGCCACAGACCTCGGGTTAACTTTTAGCCCTGAAAAATCGGGAATAAAGGTTTTCAATGACACCAGCACTGACTCAGTGTCGATTCAGCATGGCGAGTTACCCGTAGTCAAGGAATATAAATATTTGGGGTTGTGGTTAAACAAAGGGGACTACATAAGAACTCACCAGGAGCAACTTAAGAATAAAGGAAAGCGCAACACAGCTATAATGAAGCATAGAGCTCTGTGGGGGTATAACAAATATAAAGCAGCAAGAGGAATGTGCAAAAGGGTAACACGCCTCACATTTACGAACGCAGTACTCTGCTTAAAATCAGACTATCTTTCATGCCTTGAAGTGAACCAGAAAACGGTAGGCCATTTGGCCTTAGCAGCGCATGGTAAAACAACCAACGAAGCAGTGCAGGGAGATATGAACTGGGCGTCGTCTGAAGTTAGAGAAGATCGGTCTAAAATATGTTTTGAGAGGAGGTTAAGACCAACGGATCAACGTATGTGGACAGCTAAAGTTTTTAGGTACCTATACATGAAAAGTGTGGACACGCAATGGCTAAGAAAAACTTGAAGGCTAACGATGAAATACGGAACAAACAGTAGAGAATCAGAGACAGCCACGGTAACCAAAAAATAAGCAAGGCAGATAGAAACGAATAAATGGCAATAAAAAATGGAAGATCAAACGTCGTTAGAGATGTACAGGGCAGCGAAATGGCACATCAGAAAGGAAAATTTCTGTGATAATTCCAAGGTCAGTGCTTTATGTTTTGAGGCTAGAGCGGGTTTCTTGAGAACTGAGGGCTTTGTGGGGAAGTATACAGAAAATTATGGGGTATGCATGGTCTGCGGAAAAGAAATAGAAACTATGCGGCACACAGTTTCAGAATGTCAGTGCATCCATCCAAAGCTTCGGCTTCCAGAAGCCATAGGATTTAAGGGTAGAACAGAGGGAGTTAACTTCAAGGCTGTCGAGGCGACTAAAAGCTTAAAATGCTGGCGGGTGAAAAGCAGACACGGGAACGATGCATAGGACAGCTACCACCTGCAACAGGAAAAGAAAGTATATTGTGCCTGCCCTCAAAGCAGCGCTAGTATTAAGCGAACAGTATCAAACATAGATATATTAGTTTTTTTTTGTAAGATGCCATGTCATCACCCCGTTTCAAAGGGCATACCACCAGCAATCAATCAATCAATCAATCAATCAATCAATCAATCAATCAATCAATCAATCAATCAATCAATCAATCAATCAATCAATCAATCAATCAATCAATCAATCAACCACTCAAGCCATATGAACGCTATCATTTTTCAAAATCATTTGCAACAAATGCCACGAAGTTTTGTGTTTACATCATCTCTGCAAATACTCCTCGCATGAAAGATGGCGATTCTGCGTTTCGACATTTTCTGATTTCACGTCCAATCATGGCTATTTTGATAACGCTCCGTACGTCTTGAAACCCCAGCAACCGAGAGCCTTTCACTTTTATTGCCCGTGTTCCGGCATCACCAGTCGACATCGATACGTCTGCTATTGTACAAATAAAGGTGGAACATTGTAGGGTTTAAAGAGGGCAAACTTTAATTCGAAATGAAGAAAGTGATTGATTGATTGATTGATTGATTGATTGATTGATTGATTGATTGATTGATTGATTGATTGATTGATTGATTGATTGATTGATTGGTTGATTGATTGATTGGTTGGTTGGTTGGTTGGTTGATTGATTGACGATTTTAAGCGCGCCGATGCAACGCGGGTGATGACGCGCGCCGTAGTGGAGGGCTCTGGATTAATTTTGACCACCTGGGGATCCTTAACGTGCGCCGAAATCTCGTACACACGGGCTTTTTCGCTTTTCGCCTCCATCAGAAAAGCGGCCACCGCGGCTGGGAATCGAACCCGCGTCCTCGTGCTCAGCAGCACAATGCCTTAGCCACTGAGCCACCGCGGCGGGTGAAATGAAGAAAGTACTAGTGAGTGTAAGTAAGAAATGGCAGTCTATTTCCTGTTCCCCTCTGCGATTAAATTGGCGCTGTGAAGGTGTGGCAGTGGTGACTGGTCGGACCTAGCGTCTAACCTCTCGCATGTGGCCGCTTCTGCCAGAGTTACTCGACCACACACCTGGACTTGGGGAAAGAGGCCGATTTTTTTCCCCAGTCGTGGGCGGCACAAGAAGTTTCAAACGCCATTGCGTCGGTTTATTCTTACGCTAAAATTTAGTGGCAAGCGTCGCTGATCAGGAAACACAATTTCGAAGTTACGAATAGAGAGAGGAAACGTGTTTAAGTTACGAAAAGCGAATAACCACCCCGGCGGTTCAGTGACAAAAGGTACGTGCACACTAGCGGCGCCGTGCGATGCCGCACGCCGCTTGCCGCCGTCGGCAGCCGCTGGAAACCTATTTTCGCCGAGAACGGGGCGTTTTCCTTGCCGCAGAGCGAATGGAACCGAGTCGCATTTTTGCAATTCCGCAGAGCACGGAAGGCCAATGAGGGATGGCGGTTGTGATGACGCCCTGGTCACGTGTCGCGTCAACCTGTTGCCACTCCCCCCCACCGCATCTCCGAGCACGGGCGCATCTCGTCGAGATGCATTTCGCCTGAAAAAGCGGGGGGAGATCTCGGTCGAGATCGTGGGCGCAGGACTGGTTGACCATGTGACCACCACCACGGAAACTTGGTGTGGCCTTCACTGACTGCGCGGCGGCACGCAGCTTTAAGGTGTTGCTCTGCTGAGCACAAGAACGCGGTTTCGACACTGGTCGGGCCGACCATTTTTTCTGATTGAGGCAAAGAACGAAAACCCCGTTTCAGCGCGCGCTAATGACCACGGGTGGTCGAAATTAATACGGATACCTCCATGACAGCACGCCTTATAGCCCAGGTAGAGCGTTAAACACCCAAATTTTAAACATTTCTGTGTGTTCCGAATCCGCGCTAATCAAGTCAGCTTACGCTGTATTGGTGTGAATTCAGTTTGTCTGCAAGGACGAACTAAGCATAACCCACTGACAATAATTGTTTCAGTTGCTAATAGTTCCCGCACCGGTGAAGATGACACCGCATATCGTAATGGTTAAGAGCTACTGTCTTGGCCAACCCCTTGCGTCGACTAAAGCGATGATACCGTGGCGATGGTGACAATGGAGATGGTTACAGGTGAAAATTATGATGGTTCCTTGAGAGTAAACACTCGTCCCGTTCAGTTCTCTCCTTTTCCTTGCGTTCTTCCGCGCATGTTTTAAACCAAAGCTTCCTACCTCTACCAGCCACCGGTTCTTTCGTGGCGTGCGGGACAAGAAACTGGGAACGCAGCTGCGGAGGGAAGGGCGGTTTTCACTCACGGAGCACAGGGTAGATGGCGCGGCTATTTTACCCAGCGTACCCCACGCGCACACGCCGGCGGCCGCATCGGCGTGACCAGGTTTTTTCATCTGCTTTAGCGACGGTTGTTTTGGGCCTGTTTAGGCGCAGCTTCGCCTCTATTGCGCGCTTCCTTCGCACGGCTTGATTAAATTGTTCGACAGCCCCCCCCTCCTGGGTAAATCGGACACAACAGAATTAAGTGGTAGTACGGCAAAGATATGTTAAAGATCGGTTTGCAGGGCGGGACAACAAAATATAGAGACCACATACAGACATCTGGCCTCTAAGCAAACAGTACCTTTTGCGCACTGCTTGCCATGAATGGGACTCCGTTTTCTAAATTGGTAAATACCAATTCGGTTGTGTTTTAAGAGGTATTACAAAAGGTGAAAAGAGCAACTGGTTCTGTTAAATAGCGATTATAAGAGTTCCCTCAGCTTTTTCGAAATTCTCAAACTTACTAAACAAACTAGTTTAAATCGGTATTAATGGGAATCAGTAAGCTCACATGCCGAATTGTTTCGGTGTCCGCGCTTGTATCGCGCGGTGGTGTAGCCCAGAGCTAGCACATCAGGGTGGCTAGGTTCCGCTTTCTCACCCTTCAAATGGCGCTCCTCTCCGTTTTCTTTCTCCCGACTCACGGCCGGGCTGCAGCGGCGGCGTCCGCCGCTTTAGCCCTGCCGTGGCCTATGCTTCTGCGTTCGGGACTCCGCCCGGTGAATTCTAGGTAACGGCTGGAAGAATTTCTGGTTTCACTCTTTCTGGAGCCACGTGTGTAAATTCAAGTGACGTCGCTTGGGAAATTGTAGTGGGTGTCGTTTACAGCTTTGCTTTCCAACCGCCTTCACAGCGTGGATTGGAGCCATTTTTTTTTTCAATGCCTCATTATACCATGCAACTAGCGCATCTGTCGTTGCTTACGTAGGTCCGCTACATTCACCTTCTCTGCTAGTCTTCCCTTTGCTGTAATGGCTCGTTTTCGCGATGGGGGATAGTCTAGGACTCGCGAACGGGCTGTTTAGGTAATATCCACACATAAGAATACTAGCTTTGAAAGGCAGAGATAAATAAGAACAATATAGTACAATTTGAAGGGCCACGGACTGAATTAAAGGAAACCTTTGACAACGGGTCTAGTGGTCGAGGTAAATCGTTTATTTCTGAGTAATTTTTTTTCTTCGCATGACCGTCACAGCTGCCGCCGAATTAAGTAAGTTCGCCAACTTTTAGCTTGGACACGAAGCATTCAAATGGCCGTAAGATTTCTGTGTAGACGACGGCGACGGCGATGATTCTTTAGGGTACTGACTGCCCAAGCGCTGATTAAGATGATGGCGACCATTATGGCGACATTAATGTCTTGGCCTTGAGTGTCGATGAAGACGAGAATGACGAATATTGTTTCAGGTATACGTAAATCCCTCTTGTGGATACCGTCATGGGCATTATTATCATCATCGTTGTCGTTGTAATCATCTTCATCAAGCCCACCAACCGACTGACCAACCAACCCGTTCAGCTACCGTGTTGTTTACGCAGTCGCACTTTATAACTATGATAATATGTAATACAATATGGCTATGACTTACCATTAACACTTTATAATATGACCACCGCACTCTTTTCGTGTCCGCATAATGTAGCTGGCGCAAGCCATAGGCACTCGCAGTGCATCGTGTTTTGGGCACGGTCTTGAACAATCGCTTTCATTTTGTTGCGTGAGCTACAGTGGCCGAGGTTGAGTTTCGCTTGGCTCCTGAGAGCCGTGCTGCGCAAGCGCGGCACGTGGCGGCCCGGTCCATTTGATGATCATGGGAGGGGTGTCCGGGTGTAGAATCGATGGCTCGTGTGTCGCAGCAACACCGTGCTGCGGAAGAGCGGAACGTGGCGGCCCGGTCCACTTGATGATCATGCGAGGGGTGGCCGGGTGGGGAACCGATGGCTCGTGCGTCGCACCAACACCGGCGTGCGGGTGTGGAACCGCACCCCGCGGCCGGGTCTAGCGTCTTCGCCGACCTCCGTTCCGCATGTGACGGCGCGGTACACTTGATGATTATGCGAGGGGTGGCCGGGTGTGGAACCGATGGCTCGTGCGTCGCAGCATCACCGGCGGGCGCCTGTAGAGCCAGCTTAGCTCTGGGGCGATTGGTGACGCTGCGCCGGAGCCGCTTGTTAAATAAACATGTGTCACATAATTCGTATACCGTGTGTGTGTCGTTGAAGTAGCAGTAAGCATGCTAATCAAGCTAATCCTTGGCAACCAGGAAATCTAAGAATAACCAGCTGAACCTTAACTCATGCTACGTATATCCTGACATAGCCGAGGTAAGCCACTGTAATTTTTTTTTTGCTGGGGCAGTCATATCTCTAAGGCGGAGGTTTTTGCAATGGAATCGTTTTAATCACGGCACACGTTGTGAGCGTGTTCGTGGTATTTAACTTGCGTGGGGCTGGGCTTCATGGCTTTGCTCTAATATGCAAATAATAAAGCAGGGCCCGTATATTACTCGTTATAGTATCGCCTGCTGAATTTTCTACTTTAAGAAAAATGTCACAATTCTGTCTTCCGTACCGGCGACATCCCAGACAGTACGAAGTGCCTGAGGTTCTACTGAGCAGTTTTGAAAAAGTCTTGATGGGCACCCCTAGAGTACGCCAGACTGCAGCTGTGGAAGCGTCTTGTGTCACAGGTGTTGCATTTACTTTTATTTTTATTACACGCAAAGAAAAGTTTAATACAAAACAATAACGATGTTTACTGTGTCTTGTCACTGGACCCACCATGTTTCTGCTAGGACGGAATGGTGACATACCGCAAGTTACGAAAGTGGGTAGCCAGAAAATGAGCATGTTTTAATGTCAACGACCGGGTGCAGTTTACAACTTTATGTGACACGAGGAAAAAAAATAGGGTGAAGTTTAGGAGTGGAAACACTTTGTGACTGTCCTGACCATGGTAAAAGTGAACAGAAACTCTTACACAACAACCTTTGTCCTTCAGTGTCTTTTCCTTGGTCTTTTGCGAGTTTAAACTTGTCCTGCTAACATCACCCATAAAGGAGTGCGCTGTAGATCCACAGGCTGCGCTTCCACAACGTGAACGGTGTGCACGGAATCCCGAAGGGTAGCCTCATCCGCTCGTCGGATCCTCGGCTTCGTAGGCTGAGAAAGGTTCAGATGGTGTATCCCGGCTGAACACGTAACCGTCCTCATCGCCCAGTTCAGCTACGATATAACCATAGTCTGCTGGGGTCCTCAGCCGCAGCTCCTCTGGCAAGTACTCATCATCCAGGTCACGTCGCCCACATTTTTCCCTGTCAGGAAAATGCATGGGGCTGACCGCTGCATCCGAGAAGAAGCAGTCCAAGTATTCTGCGACCGCGCATCCCAGTTCTTTCATGTCAGGTGAGGGGGTGTGACTATCACTTGCTTCGCCGAGGGGGGCATCCCCGGCTCCACCAGTCGGAAATTCCAGACTCAACGTGGCCATGGACAATAGCAATGCCGAACCCGTCATGCTATCGCATTTACTGCTCTTGGCACCAGCGTTGTCCCCATCACCGCGCATCAGCGTTGCCACATCGAATGGGGGTGGCTCACCATAGCTTCCTTCCTCCATGTTCTCCTGCCGCGGCTACATTGCGTGGGTGGAGCCTGGCAGAATATGGCGACCGCACAAGGGTGCTGATGGTGATGGCAATGATGCCAAAGAAGATATTGATCATGATGACAATGATGCAACCGATGAACGTTCAACCAGTTACAGTGGAGAATTGGTCAGGGCAAAGGCAGAGTGTACTGCGCTCCTCTGGCAGCGGAACCTGTAGCCCGTTTGCTAGCCTTGTGTTTTCAGTCCCGCAGCGACGGTATAAAAATACCGATTGTTGCTCATTGTCTAACCAATGTGCCGACATCTATCTTAAGACTAATGACGTTTTGAGGAACTGCTAGAGTTTTTGAAATTATTAAAACCTTGAGGGTTGCTTTGAAGCTTTGCATGTGCTTGTCAAGTAGTTCAGGGTACGCACTGAGCTTTCCTATGCCCTGGGGTGCAGAAAAGGGGTCCTTAAAACTTTACTTTCAGCTGAGATTCTCGGATGTGGTGGTATTACCGCACAAAGAACACTCCCGCTTGGCCAATGGCTTTGATGTTATGAAGCCGACCGCGCACAAGTTAGGGTAGACTCTGTAGAACGATCAGCACAGATTCGATCATTATTTACGTTGAAGCTGCCGCTGACATTGTCGACTTTATGCTTACCGCATTTCCCAACCCTGCATATGAGCAGTGGGTTGAAGATATGAACAACTCCGAGTTTTGGAACCAAACAGGACTAGTGTAGCGAGCCTTCACGGCCAGCCACATCCAAAGCATACAAACCAGAGCCAAAGCCAAAGCCAGAGCCGAGGACTAAGGATGCCTCCCACTAGGTGGAAGTCCTGACAAGATGTGCCTGCTCACAGTACAATAAAATCTTTTTCTCCCTTTCTCTCACCTTCATAAATACCACGCATTGTAGTTCCTAATATTTAAGGCTTTCATGTCAGCCAGAGGCATGAAAAATTCGGATATTTGCAAGGTGCTGAATGTTAGTCAACAATATATTCTCATATTGCGATGCTGGTGTGGCACCCTGCCGTCATTGATGGACCGAGTTGCAATTCGCGGTTGCACTCAAAGCGGCTCTCCACGTATTAAGTCGTATTAACAGAGAAAAAGTGAATAAATTTGAACATGAAATATCACAGGGTGTGCTGCCAACTTTCGTTACGAGTGATCTTTTATGTTCATATTTCTTGCTTGTTGAGCCGGTCAGACGCGAAGGTGCATCCACACCAACTCACCCAAACTTCTTGCCCACGCGAACGACTGATAAATCTGAAATACAGATGAAGACACCAAACATTACAGAATTCCGGGATTGTACGTCAGTATTTTGCAGTGTGACTCAGCATGGAGCTGACGAGGTTATTTTCCAAAGGCGGAACGGAAATATATACATAACTTACGATATACAGATAATTTTATTGCCTTTAGACCCGTTTGTCTATACTGCGAGGTGAGCACTCAACAGCTTAGAGCCTAGGACCGAATTTTAACAACACCTAGTATGCAGTGGCGTAACTAGACAGGACGGCGCCCATGGCAAATGTATTTTCGCGTACCACATGATGAATTTCTATTATATTATTATTATTATTATTATTATTATTATTATTATTATTATTATTATTATTATTATTATTATTATTATTATTATTATTATTATTATTTGTATGCGATAACGGCCATTTGGATGTCTTGGCAAGCGAATGAGCGATTACTTGATTGATTGTTCCCTACAGCGCATCCATGCATCGTGCAATACACTAGATATCCGCAAGGTTAGAAAAACCGCAGTGCCTATAGTTACGTCCGAGGGAAACTAAAATTGAAAACTAAAGTCATGTCCTACGGAACTTTATAATATTACATTAGAGTTACGTCGGATAGACCCAAAAATTTAAAATTAGGTTTACAACCGACAAAACTTTCAGCCAATGTGTTGAGTTATGTTTACGAACCCAAAGCTAAAAATTAAAATTATCTGTGACAGAACTTTATGCAAGTGTTTTGAGTTACCTTCTGCGTAACAGCCTGTAAATGAATTTGAAATTACGTCCGACGTATGCCACAGTAAAAATTTAAGTCCGAAATGAAAATTAAACCGACACTCGACGTGAGTTAAGCACTGAAAAAGTTACGCCCACCTCCCCTCGCGGGAACCATGGTGTGATGCGACGCTGAAGGGGGTTCCGTTGGGTGTTTTCGTTGGGTCGATTAGTCGAATTTCATGAAACGCGTAGTGAACGTGAATTGCGTTTCAATCACATCGTTGGGTTCCACGCGAGGGGATGCGGGCGTAATTTTGAGCATAATGAGAGACATTGTTGTTGTCGTTTAGACGGAGGCTTTATTAAAGGAACCGTCGCATCAAGCAATCATCGGTACTGCGAGAGAGCAAGCGCTAGCGCAAGCACAAGCGCGGGCGACCGTCGACTGAGAGACCGGCCGGAGCGCGGCACTCCGCTTATATGCGCAGCGCACCCGAAGGAGACGAGACCGCGGAGAGAGAGAGTACTGCTCATGCGCAGAGCGCGCAGCGCCTCGCACAGCGCCGCCCACCGGCGGAGTGAGAGAGCGCCACGCGCCCGCAGATGTTGGGCGAGAGCGTTCGCTATAGCAGAGAGGAGAGGGGGTGAGCGGAGGAGAGACGCAGCTGTGCGGACGCGGACGACAACGACGACGGACGCAGGACAGGGCCGCCGGCAAGAGATGCTCCTCTCAGCGTCGCATCTAAACTTTTACAGATGTCGGTACTAAATACCGCCAGGTTCAATGAAATCTACGCAACATTATTGCAAGGGTCCGTTGTACGATAGGTGACGTCAAATTAGCAAACACGAATTTTGCTGATATACGGCCGAGCCGATGCGGACATGGTAAATAATAGTTGAAACGCTTACGTCGGTTAGCCCTGTCATCGTAGATATATAGGGTGAAATTTTAGGACTAGTTGTTCGTGCAATAATGAGAAAAAATTCCCATTTGGTCGAGCGGTTTGGAGCGTGTTACTTGCAGCCGTAGAATGAGGCGATGTGCGTGATTCCACTTTGGTGACTAGAGTTCTCTCTCAAAAATTTTTTTACACGAATGCTCGTACACTTCTTTTCATATCCAACATACGAAAGGAAAGGAGTAGTCGGGGATCACAAAATAGAACCTCTTGTCGAGGGCAGCGGAGTTCCAGTTCATAGCGTCTGCAGCTCGTGTCGAGAACAAAGTCTACATGGGCCAATAGTTTTTTTAGAAATACAATTAATAATTGACGAGGGTTAGAGAAGGGAATGCCTTGGTACTCTCTTTTTCTTCCCAGGAAAGAAAAAATCTCAAGAAATTTAATAATTATAGCTGAGTGACTAACGAAAAATGTATTTTATGAAAGCGGAAACTATTATGGGTAGACGGGGTGGTTGTTACGCCATATTTAATTGTGGCGCATGCAGTCACTTTATATGAAGATGTCAGTAAAATGATAGCCATTAAAGTATACAGCTGAAATTTTGTCTTGAAAGAAATGGTTCGAACGCATTTTTTGTACGGGAATTGAGAACATCCCAAGCTTTATTCTTTGCGCTCATACAGTACATACTGAAATACTTATATTAGTAGCAGACTATATATTGGCTACACGCTGTACAGAAAATACATAGGTTGACACGCGGTAAATGGTAAAGCACAAAATAAACTATATTAAAGTGCAGAGTTATGTGGTGATCTTTTGATTTGTTTCTCTACTTGTCGGCAAGCCTGATGCGCATTTCTCGAGGAAGCTGCTACAAGGCTGTCTGCTCCGGCTGGTGCTAACACGTTGCGACGGGTGATGAAGAAAAGTGGGGGGCGCTGCCGCCCCTCACTGTTGTACGGAACGGTGCTTCTGGAAATAGTGCCTTTTGCGAAGAACGGAGGAACGCTACCGTTCCACTAAGGGCCAGTGGGACAGTATTGGTAACTCGTTAGGCTTACGAAGCAACAGCGAGGGAACAACGGCGTTCCTTCTGTAAATGTGCCATAGCTATAGGATTTGGCTGCTTTTGACGCCAAGGCTTTAGGGCGCTGAAGCTAGTACAAGAAGCCACAGACCGTTGCTGTGTTTCTCTTCCTATAGGCTGCCAAATTTTCCCGCCCTTCGGCGGAAGACGTTCCCTCAAAAGTTAAAGGCCGAAGAAAAAATTGGCCGCGTATCTGCTCCTTTCGTTGCAAATGCCGTCAAAAGACGATAGTCTTTATCGGCTTTTGCGAAGTAAATGCCTCCCTTCGCTTTCCCGCTCACCTCTCATGTTGTTCCTCTTGCGTCGCGCTCCTCCCAAGGTAAAGACGCCAAAGGTTTGCTTAAATCATTTTAAATTTCCCGCGTTCCACTGCTCCAAACCGGGTGTCTCGATGCGAACGCTGCCGTACGGCGAAGACGCGCGTTAATCGAGGCGCCCTACTTCAGCGTTTATAGAACCGCGTTTCCCTACTCCACGTGCGTTGCAAGCAGAACGTGAAACCTACCTAGTGGAACCTTGCGTAACTGTTGCCGGTTGATTTCTTAAAATGGCCCCAGAAGCTATAGTGGCGCGGGCGACAGCAGGCGACGGCGGAGTGAATTCTTTTTCTGCAGTTGATGAAGTATTTAATTTCGCAAATTCAAGCATGTTTGATTTTTTTATAAAGGAACACTGCAAATATCACTTCTGTATTGATTTGTTGTCTCATATTTGCGTAATGTCTTGTTCTTCTTCAACAATGTTGACAAGTATGAACATTCCACCGGACATAGACGGGGAGATTTAGCTGTGACTATATAAGACTATTGCGCAGGCATTGTATTACTTTGGCCAGGTGGCTGAATCGAGTCACAGACGGACAGACGGACAGACAGACGGACAGACCAAAATTTCTGAGTTTAAGTAGCCCAAGAAAGACTATCGTCTTGATTGATTGTTGGGTTTAACGCGCCGACGCAACGCAAGCGATGAGGCGCGCCGTAGTGGAGGGCTCCGGATTAATTTTGACCACCTGGGGATCTTTATCGTGCGCCGAAATCTCGTACACACGGGCGTTTTTGCTTTTCGCCTCCATCAGAAAAGCGGCCGCCGTGGCCGGGAATCGAATCCGCGACCTCGTGCTCAGCAGCGCAACGCCTTAGCCACTGAGCCACCGCGGCGGGTAAAGACAATCGTCTTTAAAACCCTGCAGCGGGCCGCACCTGTAGGCGGGCTGCACCTGGTGAGCACGGCCTTGTCGCAACTGCGGGTGCAGTCGCCAATGAGACACGAGCATTGGTGCCCCTTTAAATCGCGCCATAGGAATATATGTTAAAAAGGAATGCCGGATTGCGGCTGGGACAAACTGCGGTGAGTTTTGGACTGCCTGCGGCCTTGGCAATCGAAGGTTAGTTACCTAGAAGATGACCTGGGAAGAAACAGTTAAAAAAGGTCGCTATTGCGTCCAGTGCATATAGAGCAATCAATACAAGTATGGTGTGTTTTGTGACATCAAATCAAATCAATATAAAAGGCCCGGATGTCCTCCTCTGTCATTATTTACTTTCGAACGCGTCGGCACGCGACACTTTATGGCCAAGGCGTGGTGCGAAAGTATTGGACAGGTGCGTACGACCACTTACTTGGTCGGCATCTTCATCAACGCGTCTCGGATTAACAAGCCGGGCAGTGCGCTCCGCAGAAGGCATTGAAGTGGCACGCACGTACGCGGCGCGTAATATACAGTTAGGATTGGCGACCGCTTGAGACGCAAAAAACTACTACCGCTTGCCTGTCCTAGGCCACAAAACAGGGAACTGGGTAGGCTTCAAGCGTGCCCCGTGACGGTCCCTCCTGTAGTTTCCCTCCCCCATGCCGGCATGCCGCATAGGAAGTTGCAGTTAGACATGTCTGGAGTATGTCGGGTGCTCCCTCAGAAAATTCTTGCGGGAGCGTTGATTCTGGTTCTTTTTATCGCCAGATAATCTGCTCCTGGCGGTGTTCATGTTCGTGTAGTATACGTAGTTCGATGTGAGTTTTGAATTGCTCACTTGATTTCGCCTCAGGATTATACGGCATTAATTTTGATAAAGAAAAAAATCAAATGTAGCGTTAATGTGGTGACAAGTTTCAATGTTGGAATTATAACTGGAACGCGATCCTTTCGCAGTGAACTTGCAACGGGAACTCATTTCAAACTTTGGAAGGAACGAGGAACGACCTTTCGTTCCTGTTTGAGAGGAAGGTGTACGTCCATTACGGTCTGGGAGGTAATGGTACGACACTGCCGCCCTTCCCTTTTTATCGGGTGCCGACTGGGAGGTGCGGCGTCCGCTGCTCCTTTGTGATATTCCGGGTCGCCTATGTAGTGTTCCGTACGGCCGACGTGCTCGTTTTGGTTTGTATTTCGCACTCTAATTTTTTACTGTGAAATACCTGGCTAGGCCGTACGTAACTTAAATCTTTCTGTTGAAGTTACGTCGAATGTGATTTTAGTTGGCAATTTTGGGTTCCGTAGAACGTAACTGTAGACACTTGCAAAAAGTTCCGTAGGAAAAAAACTTTTGTTTTCAATTTCGGGATCCCTCGGAGGTAATTCTAGACACTGCGTAGAGAAAAAGTGAAAGGAAAAGTGGAGCTTGCTGTTTAGCTGCTGTGGCCTAGCATGACACGAATAAGGCGACGCTCCTAAATTATGTACGAACACACAGAAGAAAACGACCAAATACGCATGTACACAGTTGTTATCGTTTTTCGCTGCCCTACCGTTAAACGGATTACTAAGAATATTTAATCATACCTCAAATCTGCATACTATGCCCTCATTTTATTAGTATCAGTTCTAATAATGCATTCAAAAACTCGTTCAACCACTTTTGTCCCCTGGTAGCATATCATTGCCTGTTGTGTGGCCAGTGCTGATGTTCATCGTGAACATGTTGTCGAGAAGCGTATTCTTTGAGTTTTAAACGCACTAATTAGATCATTTGGTTATTAATAACACAAATATGAAAAATACTTTACACTACGGCCCTCCGTAACAACTAGAGCAGCACTTTTATTGCTTTCGATAAAGAAAACTGTTTTATAATGTCATCAAAGTTTGTTTTTACAGTTATTTCATTTTGCATGCACACTCAGCAGAGCAACATAAGAAAGTCTGTCGTGGGCCCTTGTGGCCCGCAAATAAGAAAGCACTAGTTTTAGCTTGCTGAAGGACTTCTCACAGCCAGCGATATTTAAGCGGCTATGGCTAACTTTATCTGAATCGCGACGCGAAGGTTGGGAAATACGTTGTCTTCCTCATACTCTACGATAAATTTCAGAAGTTCAGGTTTTCATAATCTCCGGTCAACACGCCGTGAAAACAGCAGTAGGCAATCTAAAGCTTCTTCATAGAGGTCCTGTGCGCTACCATCAGAACGATAAAACTCGTCAAATGTGTAACAATTTGTTTTTAGTTCGTTCTCGTCGTCACCGTAGCACAGCTTGCTTATGTCCAAACTTGTCATCGGTATCTTGCAGGCGAGTAAACCTCTCGTCCATTTATGAATGAAGACTGTCAAATGTGAATTCATGACCCTTTGTATTTTCTGCTTAGCCATTCATGCCTCTCCTTTCCACTTTTCACCAGCCATCTGTTTTTTTTTTTTTTTTTTTTGGGGGGGGGGGGGTTCTAACGCCTTTCAATTTGACATCCCACGACTCACAGGCACCAAGCCCTTCATCGAGTGACCCACTCATCAGCGTTTCCCGTTCGTCACGAAACTGTTTTCTAGAAGCGTTCATGTCTAAAGCAGCCTCGTAAAAGTTCATTGTTGAGCCTTGCAGCCTTTAAACACGATCTATTCGTACCAGTATCTTGTTCCAAAAGTCGATAAAAATAAAAACATCATATCTTAACATCCGCTGGCGCATATATAGCTAGTGTGCGATCACTTCTCGTTTCACTCGTTTCTTTGTTATTTGCCATAACTTGGAAAACTTCAAGTATGTCTTCAAGGTACCTACTGACTGGCTTGACCCTTGTACTCCGTCTCTGACTCATACTTGACAACATTTGGCACCGCGACTTTTAAATACCAGGATCTCTACAATTCCCTGAACGTTGTTCACCTCGCCTTGTAAGAATACCTGCAAAGGGCCAATCGAAATATAAGGGCGCAAATGTTAAGCACTCCGCCTCCGCCCCACTGGCTGCTTCTGGAATACAAAACGAGAACACATGAAAATGCATGCGAACAGCACGCCCGCAATCATACTGGATATCATCCCGTGCTGCCTTCCGCACTCCCTCTGTGGAGGAAGAGACGACGAGCCGCCGAGACCCGTTCTTATGAGTGGTTTAATCGAACATGATCATGATGATGATGAAGGGCCACGAGGGAGGTGAGGCGTCATCTTTTTCAACATCCTCCCCCGCGCGAAAATGGCTACAAGTTTCACTACGTCTTCACAGTGTATGGTGGGAACTTAGTCCACTTGACAAGAAATGTCAGTAATGTCCGTGGAGGCAAGCAGCGTCGGGGACATGGCCGCTTCTGCTTCCACCGATGATAAAGGTACTTCTTACGGCGCCGTAGCGTAGACCCGTTACCTGGCTGAGCAGCCACTGAACCGTTTGTGTAGACGGGAGTCCTGGAACCGACGAAATTGTTACTGCTTGTGGGTCCAAAACACTTTGTTCGCCGCCAGGTCTTTGTGTTCCTCCCAGAAGTACGCTTTCTTCGTTTGATTTCGCGCCCCGTAGACTTTTTTGAAATCAAGGGCACTGTCTCCCTCTTTCTTTTCATTCGGTTTAAGCTCTCGGCTGTCCTTGCGCTGTTGACCACACGGTGCCGGTGCTTTCTATTCATCCTCACAACCCGAATCTGGTGCGGCTTGCGTCTTGAATGAGCCGTGTTGCGCGATGATCCAGTCTCTCTTTTACTTTCTTCGGGTAGGGCAGCTCCTTTTACGCTTTTCTCGCGATATTTGACAGGCTTAATGTGATGCACTGCACCAGGGAAGCGAAATATGAATGGACGATACGGTAACACGGTGGTTCTTTCCTCTCGGTCTTCAAATCGCCCGTTGCCTTCTACTTGACGGCAGTTTTCGTTGTCGGTAACAAATGTCGTTTCAACAGAACATGTCAACATAGTTGTTTCTGATGTCACTTCACGG
Organism: Haemaphysalis longicornis; assembly: GCF_048455015.1. NCBI lineage: Eukaryota > Metazoa > Arthropoda > Arachnida > Ixodida > Ixodidae > Haemaphysalis > Haemaphysalis longicornis. The sequence continues at coordinate 213,415,254 of NW_027526295.1, forward strand.
CGGTCGGAGTCGTCAACTGTGGTTTCTGGTAGTGCAGGTCTCGCTGTACCCCGAATCAGTCATACTTCTTTTGTGCAGTTTTTCTCTATCAGATTCCACAAGGTATTTGCGGCACAGAAATGAAGACTCTTCTCCATTAGAGATGGTACACCTTCCGATTTCAATTCTCGTTTGTACTGGCCTTCTTGGTTTTGGATTACCAGGCTAATATTTGCGTTTGCGGTTTCCGTATTTTCCAGGTGCTGTCTCATCTCCGACCTAATTCGAGTTCTAGTGGATGTACGGAGAGCTTGCCGATTGGATCTGACATTGGTTATCTTCATTTCTAGTTTAACCTTTGCCAATATCACTATGCCTTCAAAGTCAAATGGTTCAAACATTACAGATTCCAGGTTCTAAATGTCCACGGTATTTTCGACATCTCTGTTAATCTGGGTCAAGCATTCGTTTTGTTCAGTCAGCGTTTCCGGAAGATCAGTCAACTCACTAATAGGTGGTTGCTCCCGGCGAAGAAAGCCTTCAGCCTTGCCGATCCCATCTGTTAGTTGCTTCCGGACGATGCGCCGCCTTTCGTATAGGGCCTCCATGGTCCAGTCCAGCGTCACAGACGTCGATAGGAATGGGGATTGGACTCACGGGCAAAGGTCGGCGCGATCATTCCGGCAGGTAAGCAGCCGCGAAGGCGCATCTCATGTGTGTCGGCAAAGCACCACGAATGGCTCCGGTTGGTTTCTTCTTCTTCTAATGCTGACGTCGAGCTTTATCAACGGGTTTGTGGGTACGGCGGCTTCATTTCTGTTCCCCAGAGGTGAGAAGGCGGTCGAAAGTAAGCTAAAATCCGCTCGGTGTGGCTCACCTCTGGACGTCCCTTGTTCCCTGTTCTCCCGGCGGTTTGTCGCAAGCTCGGAGAACGTCGAGCAACGGGTTTTCGGCACCAAATATATGTGGAGGAAGGGACGACGAGCCGCCGAGACCCGTTCTTATGAGTGATTTAATCGAACATGATCATGATGAGGATGAAGGGCCACGAGGGAGGCGAGGCGTCATCTTTTTCAACACCCTCATCCGGGCGTACCTAAGTATTCATACATGTGTGCGGCGCTTCCCGACAAGGAGAACAGTTTTACTGCTTGAACAGAGGCATTTTAACACAAGGATAGCTGTGCGAAAGGCGAGGACGAAGAGAGGGGGACACTCCCGGGGCGCTTTGCCGGGGGATGCGGGGGGCGCCGGCGCATCGTGTGTCCCTTCTCTTCGTCTTCGTCTTCCGCAGCTCTATCCATGTGTTACAATGCCTTAGCAATAACCCCAAACAAGAACTCTCTGCAACAGTGACTTCTGGTGCTGCGCCGCCTGCTATTGAAAGATAGCGCCGCTGCCATTTTCCCCCCTCAGCCACAAGTTGGTCAGGCTCGGCTCGGCACCCCCTCCCAAGTGGCGCCCGGAGCACTTGTACCCCCTGCACCCCCCCCCCCCTTAGTTACGCCACTGCTAGTAAGGCCGGACACTTGGACTGATACTGTTCTTCGAGTGCTGTGTATAAACCTATTACAGTTAAACCTGGATATAACAAAATTGACAGAAATTCGCAATTTTTTGTTAGATCCAGGTTTTCAACATGCAGGCTTCGAGTTAATGTTTGCGTGAATGAAGCAGAAAAGAAACCACGATGTCATACGTCAGTGACTGTGAACTCCAGCTTCAAGGATTTATTACACAGTCAAAACTGCGTGATTTGCGCCCGCTGCTTTCCCACATACTTAGTCATTACACGGCACAACAAAGAAGAAAGGTCCCTATTACCCCGCATTCACAAACGTAACTTCAATATCACTTATTCCTTTAGACACTTTTCGGTGCCTTAACACGTTTAAAGGACCAAACTTATGCTGAAAGGGCGCCGTTTCGCTAACTTGATGCTCTTTCACGCTATGAAAATTGCTGAGAGGGTTGGATACTGTATTGAGAGGCGACATTCTTCTGTACCGGCATCACAAACAGCAGTGGAGACTCGCGCAGACACGCCGACAGGCAGGTCTAGTACCTTACCAACACCGTACTGACTCTGGAAACGCACAGTAGTTTGCAATACGGGCGAATTTCGCTAAATTAGTGCATTTTCAAGCCGATTTTTCAAAAAAAGTGCAAAAAAGAATGCCTCATCAAAGTACCGAATTCGTTACATCAAGGTTAACCGTCGCAACACCTTCGTTACATAGAGGTCGCAAACACATGGGTTTCAATGGGGTTGGCGATGGGGAATCGAAACACTGTTAAATTCAGGAATTGGTTATATAGAGGTTCATTACATCAAGGTTTAACTGTACGCATGCCCAGTTACGTAACCGCCGTTAAATCGCCACTGAAGCTTCATATATTGTATGAGTCTCATCTCTTGGCGAATGGCTATACGCGGAACAGCGTCAAATACAGCCGTAGCATGACTGCAGTGGAGCATTACATGGAACGCCTTTGAACTTGATGGCTGAGCTTCATGGCCTCGCAGTAATCTTCACGTTGTAAAGCAGACCTTTCTATTAATGTTTGTATAATCACCTGCTGTATTTTATGATTTAGAGTCAAGTTTTATGTATTTTTTCATTTGTATGATACCAGGAATTCTTTGGTGTCTCTGGTTCTACTAAAAAGTTGCAAAAGCTTACAAGCACCCCCGAAGAAAGCTAGCCAGAGCGCGAAGTAAAACTCCGCTTGGCAGCGTAACCAATGTTGTGGAGGCGTCTCGTGTAATCCGTGTTTCTGTTGTTTTAATTTTGTAGTATAAGTCACGAGAGAAATGAATCAATACAGGCGAAAACATGTTTATTGTGTTATGGCGCTGACATCATCGCGTTTCTGCTCAGACCGGAGGGATACCGGCCGCAAGTTTTGAAGGTGGATAGCCAGGAAATAAAATCACGTTTTAACGTCAAGACCCGAGTATCGTGTACAGTCTGCAATGGTGGGAAGAAAAAAAATATGGGGAAGAACATCACAAGAAACACTGTGTCACTGTCAAGATCGTGGTAAAAGTAAAAAAAAAAGTTTTAAACAACAACGATTTGTCCCTCGGTGTCCTCTTCTTTGCTCTTTTGAGGCTTGAACTTTTCCAACACAGTTTGTCCACAACACCTGCGCACTGCAGATTCGAAGGACGCACTTCCACAACACGCACAGTGTACACGTAATCCCAAAGGGCAAGTTATTCACTCGTTGGCTCCTCAGTTCCATTGGCTGAGAGGTCTTCAAAAGGCGCGTCCCGTCTGATCACGTACCCGAACTCATCCCCCAGATCAGCCACGATGTAGCCAATGTCAGCCGTGGTGTGAAACCCCAACTCTTCTCGGAGTTCATCGTCCGTGTCAAGGTGCATCTCTTCTTAGCTTCCTTGACGGAAAGGAATGGGGCTCATAGATGAATCGGAAGAGAAGTGCTCTAAATCTTCTGTTCTTGCTCTTCCCAGGTTTCCTAAGTCAGAAGGAGACATGGGCCTAGCGTGAGCACCAGAGAGGGGGCCGTCCCCAGCTCCATCAGTCATGTGTTCCAGACGCAATACGGCCAAGGACGATGCCAATGCAGAATCCGTCCCGCTGTGGCCTTCACTGCCATTGACTGCAGCGTTGTCACCACCACCACTCATCAGCGATGGTATGTCCAATGGGGGTGGCTCACCGAAGTTTCCTTTTTCCATGTTCTCCTCCCAAGTCTACATTGCGTGGGTGAAGCCTGGCAGAATATGGAGGCCTCATAAAGATGGTGATGGCAATGAACACGAAGATGATGATCCTGATGATAATTATGCCACTAATGAACGTTCCACTAATTACGATGAAGAATTGGTTAGGGCAAAGGCAAGGTACTGCACTCCTTTGAGAGCACTTCCCTCCTCTCACATCAATGCAGTTTGGGGACTGATTGACTGATGGAGCGGAACCTGCAGACCGTTTACGAGCGTTGTCTTTTTGTCAACCAGCTACGATGTAAGAAAGACCGAATTCTTTCAATTGCCTAACGTATGTGCCCACATCTTTCTGGAATATTATTAAAGCCACGTCTGCTCATGTCGTGGATGTGATGGAGGTTGTTGACGCATCGAGGGAAGTTGGCCAGTCGGGGCTGTCGGGAAATACGGAAGATGGGTATATGGATTTTCCAGTAGGCGATCACAAGCATGGAGCCACACCCTGTGCCACCAGATAGCGAATGGAAGGATGATTCCCAGAAAGGTCAGCCAATGACAGTGTAAAGTGACCAGAACTGGGAAGAGCAAATGGACACTCACTGAACGGATTCGAATGACCCTGCGGAGGAGGTTCATGTAGCAGTTCCCTTACCTGCCAGCGATGACGATAGCAACGACGTCTTGTCTAGAGAGGGTGGAGATAATAGTTCCGTTACCTGTCCCATGGTAGCGGCATTCCACCTAAGAGGATGCTCTGGATCTACCATAGGATGTTCCGGGTAGCCACAGTCGATCGGTGAAGAGGCCAGCTCCTGCCAGCGGCAAAGACAAGTCCTCCAGCACTGGCGAAAAGCAAGCGTCCAATGCCCTAGATTCTTCCGACATGGCTGTGGCAGCTAGTGGTGTTGTACCACTGGCTGGCTTCAAAAAGCCAGTAGAGTCGACTAAGACCACCCGCACGGGTGATACATCTGGAGGTGAAAAGGCCACCTAAGATGCTCCGACAGAATGGCAAGTGTCACACTGCCACACTCAACGTGAGAGGCCTGATAAACAGGAGGAGGGAACACCAGCTTTTACGCCTCATTGAACGGATGGGCGTGGACTTGCGGCCATCCAGGAGACAGAGCTCTGCAGGGATGAGGATGCAGCGGTTGCATTAGAGCCCCTTTTAGAAAGGTATATCGTATGTGTAATCACCACTGAATGGAAACTAGTAGTACTAGTAGCACTTTTAGCATGGAGCAAGATGACCCGTGGTCCAAGTGGGAAAATGGTTGGTTAGGGATAGGGTAATAGGGAATACAGGCAAAATAAAGAAAGTGCGTCAGAGAGTGTTGTCTGAGGATATTGTGAAGTTGTCTGTTTTCGCCAGAGTTTCTTACAATATACACTAGAGAGGAATCTGGCGCTAGCGTCTATGCGGCTCACATCAAGGTCGTCTGTGTCGTCATGCATTGCGCTCGCCTTAGTTTCATCATTGGCTTGGATTGAAACGTTTTAGTGACCGCAAATTTAAACAAAGTGCCACAAAAACGCGAAGAATAGTGGGCAATTATGTAAGTGGAAAATAAAAACAGGCTGTTTTAAAACTAAGGAAAAAGGAAGTAAAGCGTATTTTTGCCAAAACGGTTGTGCCTGCTATTCCGCAGGCGAAGGCTGTAGTTACGAACAATCTTAATATTTTGAAGGGAAACTCATTAGAGACTCTGATATTAATAATTTTACCATTATTTCAAATAATAAGTTGTTTGAAGAGTTTGGAAAGTATTTTGAGCGTGCCTATGAAAACGTTGCCTTCGCGGTGAACCGGTGCACCAACCGCCAGCTAGTTTAATAAGAAAAAAGAAAACTTGGCGTTAAACAGTCGTGGACGATGACCTGATAGGACGCATACAAGCGCCCGTATCTGTCGTATCATGTCTTCGTCGAAGTACCTTTTGTTTATTTTTTTTTTCGTCCGCTACAAATTTCGCGGCGGCATATTACCCGCTCAGTCATACGTCCTTCGACTGCAGCATGAGCAACGTCAGGTGCGATCAAGCAGTACCTGCTGTTTCACCGAACACGGCTACCACAGAACAGGGAGGATTTCGGCTTCCTTGTAGCTCATGAACGTGTTAATGCATAGTGAAGAAAGCAAATCCCCATAACCACTTAAGAATCCAACTGTCATGCCAAGCCCATGCCAAAAAGGGGGGTCTTCCCATGAACCCCCACGGCTTACAAGGCGCAGTGTCCTCTCTAGTACACTTACTAAGAAACTCTATGGTTTTCGCTCATAGTGTAGTCTTGGAGATGACAGCAAAGGACACAATAAATACGCAGCACATACCCTACCCATGCTGGATTGCTTTTACGGGAATAAATGGCCGTTTTCGGAAGTGTGGAGCAAAGTTTCAAATGCATGCCTTATAGGGGTCCTGCAGCACTTACCATCGACTACTAGGAATGTATTTTGGGGTAAAGTCTATTGTCCCAGCAATCTCCTCCCGCAAGAATTACGAAAATCTGTTAGCTATCACCGAAACTACGTGCGATGAGAAATCGCGCAGAATCGTTCCACCTCCACTCGACCGGGGACTAACCTTTTCTAGGTGGCGTTGGGACAACGCGACGAAAGCTCGCGCTCTTTTCCGGAACGGGGGGGAGGGGGGGCTCGCAGTGTTCTCTTCCGCGGCCTTGGATATATTACATGCCGGGGAGTTTTCTCCTTTTCTCGGCAACGTGGAGGGGTCTGTTTCCTGTCTGGTGCCGCAAACAAGCAGGCATGGCTGCCTGCTCGCAAGCGCGCGCTCAGGCTGGTAGGATGTTTTTGAAGCAATAAACGTTTGTTGTCGAGTGGTCTGGTTGAAATGGAAGTATTCAGCTCATCACCCAAACTCCGCGTACACTCAAAAAACAAAAGAAACGACAAAACTGTGCGTACAGGTTCCGGCATAGAAGAGGTCGCCGACGACGGCAGATCGTCGCACGAAATGCGACAAATTAGCTGCGAAGTTGACCAGTGACTGCCAATGGACAGCCATGGCCTCAATGACGTCGTTTAGGCCATGCCAGGGGTGCATAATGAGGAGAATTGAAGAAAGCGCGGTTGGTTTTTCCACGTCTTTCAGAACAATTTACGCGCTAACCGCTTCACGTGCACGTGTAATATTTGGTTCAGGTATTCCTGGCAGTGTAAACTAAACGTCGCGCAGGTTTACTTGCACTGCTCAAAGAGTGTTGCAGGGTCCCTTTAACCAGGGCTTTTGAAAAAAAAAGTTTCCAATGAACGCCATCGAGAGCATCAAATCCCGGTGATACGGAACGCTTACCCGGTGTCATGTAGACAAGTACGCCGTGCAAAGTTCCAGAGTGTTTTCTGGGCACTAGTAAGTAGTTCGAGGGGTTCCTTGTCGTTTTCTGGAGATTATAAGAGGGCGATAAAACTACCAGCTTCGCTAGAAATTTTGTGATGATTCTGGAAGCTCGTACACGTGTACTACGACTATTTTATGAATAGATGTTTCTTTAGAAAAAAAAAAGCGGTATCGCATTTCGCAAGGTTTGTTACAATTCTCAAACACCTGAAGCCATCCAATCAACCAACTTTAGATTAAAAGCATGACACTACTTTTTCGTTATTGAAACAATCGCAGAATTACCAAGAACGCCAAGTAGTGCATTCTCCTGGTCTAGTTCAGGATGAGTTGCCTATTTTTGCAGCACCACAACAAATGCACAGATGGCAACTTCATGACAGCTTCCTACTGTCGCACATAAAAACGCACATTTGAAACTTGTTTTAAAATTTCTTTCCGGAAGAGTCCCAAAGCAGAGGTCCATGAGTATACGGGCGTAAGACAGAAACGCAAGCGCCCGAGCACAAAATAACCCAGAAATACGCACAACAGTGGAAATCAGTATAGCATCTGTTTTTGTTCACGAATATTTTCCCGTCATGAGAATTCCTTGACGCAGGTAGCGAAGCATGCCCATGGCCACCTTCACGTCTTCCGGCAACAGGTCCACGCTCACGCATTTCTGAACGAAAATGAAAAAGAAAAATTATGCGACAAATTTATGTGACTCAAGGATCATCTACGCTTGCGGGCATTGCTTACAGAAGCTCAGTCAGCAGGTCGATGTTGTTCTTTTCCCCATTGTGCGCGTAGCACAGCGAAGGCTACATTGTCCTGAAAAGTCCACTCACGTGAGCGCGTCTAACGCAGAGTGCTATTTTTTCAGCGGCCAGATGACAATGGGTCTGACAATGGGTGTTGCGGCCTTGAAAGGAAGGACATCGCCGTCCCCGCGTTGGCAGGTGGAACCCGCTTTTTTTCAGCTGGACACCCTAGAAGGACACCGTGAGTTCATCACCAGCCTATCTACTCCCACTGCAGGGCAAAGGCCTCTCCCATAAATATCCAATTACCCTGGTTCTGTGCTAACTGCGACCAATTTATCCCCACAAACTTCTTGATCTCATCTGCTGGTCTCAATGACGGTCTCAATGGCGGATTGTTACAACAATGTGGCATCCACAGTGCTGCACGCTGCTCGTGAAGTGAACTAGACCTTTCGCGTTGCGCCAATGCCGTAAGGATGCTGAAACGCTAACTGCACCGCCTGTGCCACACGATTCGAACCCTGATGTCTGTGCGCGTAGGCGTGCGTCCGTGCGTGCGTCTGTCCGCGCATGTGTTTTGTGTGTCTGTGTTTGTGTGCGTGTGTTCGTGCACGTGTGTGTGGGCATGCGTGTGTGTTGGTGCACGCGCGTTACAAGCTCATAGCCTTCGCTACAAGGCGTATTTTTGGATACTGTCAGCTAAGCGAAGGCAGGGAAAGTCTGTTGATTTGTCTTCGAGAATAAGTACCCCACTACAGCGCGCCCCCGTGGGTGCCATCCTACATCTTTATACGGACTCCACCGCGGCGATACGGGATTTACGCCAAGCATCCAACAATTGTACTATTTCAAGGGAAATCTACACACTACTAGACACGTACACCTGCTCTCTCAGGCTGGTGTGGGTTAGGCGGAATACGCTCCCCGCTCACATAGCAGGGGATATGGCTTGTCACCCGATGTATATTCCTCGGCCGCTGCCAATGTTAACAACCGGTCCGATAGAAAACTTTCTCCAACGGAAGGACGATCTGCGTCGCGCCACACGTGCCCTCATCCCACCGTGTTGAACGGACCTCCCCAGTAGACTTGCTCGCTGGGAAGAGGTTTTGCTGCGCAGACTTCGCGTTGGAGTGGCGCTTTCACCTGCTGTGACCCGGGCGTGGCCACCACGCTACCATGCCCCGTTCGATGACACCTGCCCCTTCTGCACAGCTCCGGCCAAACAAGCTGATGCGGACCATCTCATATGGGCGTGTCCTTCATTGGCCTCAGCCAGAAGGCGACACCTGAGAGGCACAGGCCTCCATCCTGGAAGACACCCCGACCTTCAACGGTGGCTCTGGGGACCCCACCACCACTCCCTTCTTGACTTCCTTCGAGAGACGGGTGCCCATGTATAATTGAAAATAAGTTATTTTTATGCCAACGGGCATTCTATCGCAAAAAAAGTACCACACAATATGGACTCGAATTCGTCGTTACACCATTGGTACCTGCGTAGGTGAACAAGTTGAAGCGAAACCAACGCAGTAAAGGAGTTGTTTGCATGCATGGAGAATTATTCTGGGAAAACACGATTAACTGCTGATTCAAGGGGGCCCTACAAAGTCGCCCTGCTTGGCACGGACATTCATGCACCGTGTGCGCTTTCCCGGCACACAGACCAGCAGATGACAAGTGGCCACCAAGTTGCTGTTCTCACTCCCCTCCTTGCTGTTTTCCTCCTTTGCAAAGCTTTCGTATCCTCGCTAGTCACATGCGATCATAACCTGAATGGTTTTTGTTGTAATTCCAAGAATATAAACTGTCCTTCCTTTAACAGATGGGCATAAAATGCAGGCGCATGCTGGTTGAAGCCAGAAATGCTTTACGCCGAACAACTTTTGAAGAATTTCAGTGCGTTAACAGTGAGATCATGAGAAAGCGTATGATATTCCTAAATAAAGGAGTCAGGGATCAGTAAATAAAGCAGGATCGATGTTCGGCCCCATGAATTGAACGCTTAGACAACAAAAATTTCTAATTTGTCTGAGGTATCGGGATTTGTGAATGAGCAGACTGTTTTTTAGCTTTTAGACATACACATAGAAAAAAAAAAAACATTCGTACCTTCATTCGCTCGTTAAGCACCTCCATTTCGTTTACGCTCAACGGGAATAACTCCTGCAACGAACACGAACAACATGATAATGTGAGCTGCAGTCAGAACAGACAAGTTTTAGTGCGAATATCACAGTTCAGTGCTCAGAAGTAAAGGTTCTTGACCGGAATGGCAGCTTTTCTGCGCTATTTGTTTTGTTTTGTTTTGTTTTATTTTCCCCGACGCTGTTAATGGTACCGCCGCAGGTGTGATTACAAGGAATTGAAAGTGAAATTCCCGCGTGGTGCATTAAGAGGCTTCCGAATTCATATAAAGCTTGCACTGGATGTTATTTAGTACATGTCAACTGAACTTGACCGGGTAACTAAGGTCGCTTCACTGTGTTTCGCATGCGTCTTCATTCTGGTGCGCACTGGTAGGTACTGATAAAGATTGTTAGATAACAAAATATAGTGTATCCTCACTGCTCTCTTTCCATTACATCATATTCACAAGTCAACTGCAAGACACCCGCTGGAAAGATTACTAGCTGTGCCATCACCACTGATGGTGATCACCATTCCAATGCTGGCGCTCACCTTGCGTGCGCAGCGTTGTCTGGTAGCTTTCCGATTTGTTTGTCTGCGGTTTCCCTTCCCATCGCAGGTGCACAAGCTGATATAGTGTGAGGGCTAGAGCATTTTTCTCTTTGTAGAGTGATATACTTACTCTTTAATTTCCGTTTGAGATGGTCTAGCTCGGAATTCCTAGTTTTCGGCCGTTACTAATTTAATATTTGTCTTGGAGTGACGCTATCCAACAGTGCGTATAAATCGGTCGTATGTCTGCCAACCTATCTCCACACCATGTTTCTGCTGCAGCCTTTGCGCATGACCGGGATTTTTAGAGTTTAACAACACAGTAGGGACAATTTTCCTGCAGAAAGGAACATTTATGTGAAAAAAAAAAGAACAAAAGGGAATTCTCGGCGCGTAAACAAAAAGGCGGGAGCAGAGTTAACCTCGTAAGTTCATTCATACGTTCCCTCCCAAATCTATTTAGAGAATAGATTCTACGGCTGTTTTTTTCTCTTGCAGTGCGACATATATGATTCACTTGCAAGAAATAACATTTTACAGTAGTTTCCGCAGTGTCACACACGTTTTAATTATTGATATTTGTGACGTAACCGAAACCAATAAACCGCCTCCGTCCTAAGGGTCAAACCATGTGCGCCCACCGGTCTCGAGTATCGTATCAAGTTGCCCACATTGAAGAGACATTCCTTGAGACCTTGCAGCGCTCCAGGGTTGTTCTGAAAAGATGATGCATGAGCTAGCGTTACGTGTATGGCTTAGTGCGCCCACTTGCACAAATGAATTTGGATATAGTCGTATCAAGAGTGCAACAAAGGCCGTGCATATGGTTGAAACACTCCAGGACAAAGTTCGGCCACCTCTTAAAGCCGGAGGGCTGATCGGCTTAGAAAACCAAGGCAGCGAACCGGTGGACGAGGCTTTTGCGGTTGAAAAGAACATAGACGCTTCAAAGAATAATCGTTCACGTAGGAAGAAAAAATTGACAGAATTAAGCTCAGATGACTGACCATTAGATTTCATTAGCCTAAATTCGGTAGTTTAAAATGTTTGTGTCGACGAACTTGAATTCACTTCATCTGTCTACTTCTAGGAGCAGTAACCTTGAGCCTGAATCGGGGCCGCTTACGACAGGTCTCAATTCTGAACGGCCTATCACACGTCCAGTGGAATTATTTCTTAATGACATTGCAAACCTTCCTTTGAGTACAGTTGTATGCGTCATTTCCCTGCGCAAAGTACGCTGAGAGTTGTCGGAAATAATTGCACAATAGGGGGCACGTGTTGTTAGACGAAGAAAAAAAGAAACCTGTTAAATTCCTGCTCTCGAGGTCAGCAAACTTATTCTGGTGCTTGTACGTGCGTACATGCTCGCTAAAATTGGCTGCTGCGCAGGAAACAGTGATTTCGTTCCAACAGGAGCTTTTTCGGAAATACGTACCTTTTGGCCCGGCTTTATGTGAAATGCATAGCATAGCCTTCCTGCAATGCAGGATTTCTCGTTAAACTGTTAAAAGAAAAACAGAATGCTATTAGACATTTCATAAAGAACTGATATGAGTTAAAAAGTGATAAGAGTGTTCCATCTGACGTTCCTAGGGTACCTTACGGCCAAATTGTGTTGGCGACTTTTCGTTCTTGCTTGTGGTGCTCGATGAACTGTCGTTAATAAATCAAGTTTTGTGCGTTTAGTGATAATTTCCAGAGCTTATGTTTTTCAGAAACTTCCTTCCCAGTATCAGTTGTGTCGGCGCTTTGCTACACGGACTATGTATATTAATTTGCCCATCTAGAGGCTCAACACTTTGCTCTCTTATTTGAGCGAATGGTCTATTACTTCAGATACAAACCCAGAAAACACCTTATTCTAGCAATATGACCTTGAAACGCAGCCGAAGTCAAGCTGGCGCCTCGTGAAGTTACGCAGTGAAAATGACACAAAGGGATGAAAACAAGTTGACCTGTATCGATGGATTTTGGTGCAGAGAATCTAAACTCACCATTCTCGCAACTAGCAGTTGTTCAGTAAGTCAGACAATACCAGAAACGTGAAAATAGGAATGACGCCCCGTACGTTTTTGGATACTATGGTTTGTAACGTCACAAAAGTTGTGAAAAGCGAGAGCTCATTGAAGAAGCATCTATAGATGTTTTCCTGAAATAAACAGTTCCTAAGTGGTTTAGCCCGTGAAATAAACGTAAATAAAAGCTTTCCGTGCGCTCGTCGTATCTAAAAAACACAGATTACAGCTGTTATACACTGCGAGGCAGGCTTCCCTCACTATTCCGTCAGCTGTCATGCTTTCAGTTTCATTTTCGAAGAGCCTTGCACCGTTCGCAGTCGCCTTCAGAGAACGGGTGCACCTAAGGGGCGATTAACAAAGAGGAAAGCACGGGGCAATGACGAGAGCTCAGATCGCATCTCTCAGTGCGAGAAATGTCCTGCAGACGCCTGACTTTCTCGTTTGCATTATTTTTCCCGAAGCAGGTTTCACCGTTTAGGATTACATTTCTTTTTGTGTGGGACATTTCCAATTACGCGAAATGTCACTTTTAAAATGTGTGTGTGTATGGCTAAAGTACTGCTGGACTAAAATATAACTAGTGTAGTTAGCTATTTACGTATTTTATCGCAACCAAAAGCCTGGTGGAGCTTCAGTGTGGATTTGTCTTCGCACTTGCAAGTGATGCGGTTGAGTCTTCCTCTGTTGTTCTGTTGCTTGCCTGATCGAGCCAGAGACGTTCTTGGGGAGCCACTATTCGTCCAGTGACCAGCCCGGTGAAGCTCCAGCACGGTGTTCTACAGCCCAGGGCTGACGTCGAGCGTCTGTCGAGCATACCTCCGGACAACACTTGAGGACCCTTATCCATGGGGATCTCGGATCCCCCGGCAAGGAAGCTGTTCTAAATCAGCGCGCCGCTGTGCTTCAAGCTTAGTGCGAACTCTTCGGCTGTGTGGTGAAGCCTCCACTACGTGCGCCTTTCGAGTAGTCGCCTCTGTGTCGGTTGACTCAGGCTTGCAGCTAACATATACAAACACGCAGTTACATGCGTGGGAAAGTCCGGATCGCTGGCGCCTATATGTCTGCGTGATTCAAGCTTCGGCGGTGGAAGACGAAGCGTGTAGAAACACGTCTGAAGGAGGCGGAGACCGTTGCGGAGACCTCCTCTCCCCTCTCTCGGGCTAAGCGTGCGCCGCTACCACCGACCGCTCACGAACTTTGCAAAGACTGTTGTGTGTGTCTGTAATATTCGCGCCGTGTACAAAAACTAGAGGAAACGCTTGTTTGACCGCTTGAGCTTTGAGTATAAATAAGATGTCCCAAGCGCTGAAGTCCATTCCTGTTAGAGCAGTGAATCAATGCTGTCACTCTGCTCCAGTCCTGTACTGTAACCCCGCCCTTTGGGGCATTGTTCATGCCTTGCTTCGGCTGATCTCTCGCCATGCAGTAAAGCAGTTAAGTTTGCCTTCAGCTTCTTGTCGTCATCTTCAAGGCAGCAACATTGGCTGGCCACTCGCTTCATCACGCTACCACACGCATGTCGGAGGCGGCGGGGCTCGGCTTGGAGACTCCTTCCCGTATGCAACAAGCTCTATCGGTAGTCCCGTTTCACAGGCCCGAGGTCCGTATTTCCTAACCTTCATCATGGCGGCTGCATTTCACGGCTTTGTTGGCTTATGTCGGCGCTCTGCGGCTCGTTTTGCGACGTACAGTCGCCCAAAAATGAAAGGTGATCAATCGAGCCTTCACCACAGGTTGCGCGCTCTAACACCGTCTATTGGAAACGTCGGACATGCGCAATCCGGGCGAACGGTGCGAAATGGCATGCTGTACTAATATGAATTTGAGCATGCCTCAAATTCAGTGACCTTCAGTACAACCCACTCGTTCGTATGATCACCTTTCATTTTTTGGCGACTGAGCGTGCTTTTTGAGAGGGACGCAATAGGGAAAGGCTGAAGCTTCGATCGATTTTTAAAGGAAAAATTGTTTCTTGCCTAACAAGACCCGCCGCGGTGGCTCAGTGGCTAAGGCGTTGAGCTGCTGAGCACGAGGTCGCGGGTTCGATTCCCGGCCGCGGCGGCCGCTTTTCTGATGGAGGCGAAAAGCAAAAACGCCCGTGTGTACGAGATTTCGGCGCACGATAAAGATCCCCAGGTGGTCAAAATTAATCCGGAGCCCTCCACTACGGCGCGCCTCATCGCCTGTGTTGCGTCGGCGCGTTAAACCCCACAATCAATCAAATCAATCAATTCTTGCCTAACAAAAGCCCCGGACCTAAAAAGGCGTAATCATTCCGTTAGAACCGAATGTGAGCGTATAATTTTTTCCTAAACTCCAAGCCGTCATACAAATTTAAATAGTTTTCGAAGGTTCAACAGGATTGCCTGTAATGTTTGCTATAAGACCGTTTTGTACATTATGGGTTCGTTCACGTGCGGTGTGGCATCTGCGGCATTTTTGAACAATTACTCCAAACTATATTGCTTTCCTTTGCCGCTGTTGCCACTGGCTGCTTTACTCCAGTCTGTATATCAATCTCTATAACAAGCGCTTATGACACAATCTAAAAATTATCGCGGTTGTGATCGTAACCGCGATTACGTAGCAGGGTAAGTGGCTTCGGCCTACGAAACCGGTTGTCTTGCCAGCTTCGAGTTTATTTACAGTTTCTTCTCGTACCTTCAGTAGCGTAGCCAAAGTCCAAGGGTACTTTACAACCAGTGCTTTGCCGCACCTCTCGAAGTATCTTGCCCCGAAAGCAGCGCTCCGAGAAGTGGTGATGAGGCCTGCATACCCCCCAAGTTCAATTCTCAAAGAGCGAAGTTCTTCAGGCTCTCACCGGCGCTATTATTCCCGTGTTTTTAAAAGTGTGTGACCCTTCCTTCGACATTACTTTTAAGCACAGTAGTTGTGCTAATTTCACACTAAACTTTTTAAGCCGCGCGGTGAAAAGTGGAAAGTATGCTTGTAGAACAAGTTTATATAGGCAAAAGCGCTCTAAACTACTGAAACGGGTGGCATGCATCATAGACGCGGACATTTTTCAGCAAAAAAGAAACATTACGCACATTCGAGGCAAAAATTGAGCAAATAACCCACAGTAGCACCTTTCTTTTAAATAATGAATGCGAGATTGTTTTTTTTTACGAAAGAAAATAGAAAAAGCGGCAAAAAAATCCGGTGTTTGAGATATATTACGTAAATAGTAACAAGAGATATCACTTAGAGTTGTACGTTCCAAGAACAATATAAGGAAACTTAAAGTTCTATTATGTATCCCTGAAGCTGTGGAAACGTGGTAACATTGTGCCGAATTGAGCTAACTTTTATTAGATCCCTTATAGAAGGAGGGAGAGAGGAGGAGAACAGCCTTAGTTGTGGGAGGGAAACAGAAGGAAAGTGTTACAAATCAGGCATGGCCGACGACTATCATTTACCAACGACATTTACGGCGAAGTAAGTAGACGTTCCCCCAATTTTTTTCTTTGTTTTTCAAGTGTGTTTTGCATGAGTTGCATGATGGTTTAACTTGTTGTGTTTTCGGTAAATATTGAAGGGTATAGATAGTTTGAAGTATTGAACATGTTTGCCTTTAAGCATTTCTATTCGTCAAACTTCGGCAACTGCATCTTGCTTTCTTTTTATCGAACGTTAAGTCGGTTTCCGGTGCGACAATCAAAGCAGATCGCCTTGAAACTCGCTTCTTCTTAAGCTAAACCACCGCCAGCCCCATTTTATAATTCGGAAGACAGATGTGGGTATAGGATAGCGTACGAGGAGCGGAAATGAAGAAAGAAGCTGACCCACAAATTGCTTTATTTAAGAAATATGCACCAGCTCTCTACAACCCGGTTTTACTCAACATTATGCTTAAAATATTCAATGAAGACGGAAAGAATGGTTAATAAAACATCCCAATGCATCATGACCAAGAGCTGTTCGAGTAAGACTATAATTATAAACCTAAAAATAAGGCTTATATCTACGGTGCTGTTACGTTTATTACGTTAGTTGGAATTTACACAGCTATAAACAAAACATAACTGTCGAACGGGATATATCTGCGTACGTCACATGGTTACCATTAAATAATCTTGTCATATTATGTAGATTCTTAAATAAATTACTACCAACGGAGGTATAAAAACTTGCCTGGGCTTTTTCCGCAGGGATCAAACACTCTTTTTTTCTGGCCTGGCGCCATCCGTGCGAAGTCTTGGAATAGGCAGAGCAAAGCGACCAGCCAGGCCAGTTTACGGGGCATGGCTGCGTAATCGAAAGGGGACGTCAACACGAGCCCTTTCGCTGTTTGTGCAGCCGGTTGGTATCCATCACATCCGCTACCTTCTCGCTAGGCCGTTGGAGAAGGTGCTAGGACTATGGCAAATCAACTATGCGCGAGTGCGTCCTAAGGGGCTTAAAGGGACTCTGCAACTCTTTATTTTACCTTTTTTTGAAATCTTAAATGCTTGCACAGCGTACCCACCCAACACACCCAGTACTAAAATTAGGGGGTCGCATAGTACCTCAGTCAAAAATTACTGCTCTATGCCCATCAGATAACTTGTAAACCCGCTCAAAATATTTTTCTCTATTTCCCGGTCTTGACGTTCTTCGACAGCCCGAATTACGTCACTAAGGCCATGTAGCGGCAGTTGGCTGGTTTTCCTTCAGTTGCAGGAATAAACGCTTTTTGATGGCAACTTTAAAAATAAAGCCACAAAAGCAAAGCAAAAAGGGAAGGCGGATCTGGTGCAACGAAAAAATCACTCAGTGCCGCTCTGTACTGGCGATAACTGTAGCTTTCGCAGTGCTTCCAGACGAGAAATAAAGAGTTAAAGCGCTTATCGAAAGTGTGGCAGGGTCCCTTTACTACTTTGTCATTAGCTGTCGGTGAATCTCAGTGAATTGTCGAGCTCAAGTGTTATAAACTGGAAAACTGTGGCTAAATGTTTCCAAGTACCTTGTACGCTCTCACCAGTAACGTAGTAGCTTTTAATACAGGGCACCATGCTTTTTTCACCTGAGTGGCTATATAGCCTCGGTCTGCCGTCAATTCATTGTACAACACCAACACGATAAGCGTAACAGCTGGAATAAGCGAAGACAGTCGGGTTCAAAGCAGCGTAGCAGGGTGCTACATCTGCAGGCTGTCAACCGCAAGGTAAAGGGAGTCGCCATTCCTCCACGCTCATCTTTGTGGCACATTTGGGAGAGTAGCAAACATTGTGCTAAACTGAATAGCTGCACTGTCAATACCTCTCCCCTTAAACATCTCCTATTCCAAGGAGAGCAGGGTAACTACTCCTATAAATTTCTGTAACACGTTTTGGCCCCACCTAGAGCGCGATACGTCCCCCGACTTGACGTTTTCCACTGCAGGACTACTCATCCGATGGTACAACACACAAGAACATCTCGGTAGGGATCATAACATGATCCTAATCGACATCGACCTCGCACCACGTCGAATCAAGTGGAGATGACAACTCACCGACTGGGACAAAGTTAGAGCCACCCGCTCGCAAGTCTCAGCAAAAAACATCACAGAGTGGACCGATCAGCTCAAACGGGTGTGTAAAAAATTTACACAATATCCAGTACAATACAAAGGGAAACCCGCTGCAGACAAACATCTACTTCACTGCTGGAAAGCTCGACATAGCTTAACGAAACGCTGGAAAAGGAACAAAATGAATCGCTCACTCCGTATTCGTATCAACAGACTGAACAATTACATTCAGCAATATACTTCAAAATTATTAGCGCAGCAATGGTCTGATATATGCGACAGCCTTCAAGGTACGCTTAGTATGAAGAAGACATGGCAGCTACTTAGACACCTGTTCAATCCAGCAATTTCCAAGAGAGTGGTTACTCAGAAAATCGCCCAACTGGTCAATGAACACGAAGAGCCGCAAAAACGCTTTACAGAAATCCGGCAAGAACATATTTCACCGATCGCCTCCCCCAAGTATGTAGACTATCAAGGCCCTGAAAACGAACACATGGACGCACCCTTCATCATGAATGAACTCAAAGCGGCCATCAACACCTGCAAAGGCTTCAAAACCCCGGAGTCTGATCAGATCACCACTTCGGCCCTCCGCAACCTTAGCGATGCCGATCAGGAATTTCTCTTGGAAAAAATTAATGACATTTGGACCGACAAAATTCTGCTCCCCGAGGAGTGGAAAACGGGCCAGATTATCTTCATACCAAAGCCCGGAAAACCCATCACCACCACAAACCTCAGGCCCATCACTCTAACCTCCAATGTGGGAAAACTATTAGAGAGGATGGCTCTTAGACGACTTCAGGACCACCTTGAAGACACTCACCACCTCCCATATAATTTATTTGGCTTTCGACCCAAACTGTTGACCCAGGACGCCCTGCTGGCCCTATATGAAGATGTCACAAAGGATCCCGGCTTGGCGCAACTCAAAGCCATCGTGGCAGTGGACCTACAGAAAACCTTTGGTAACATAGCCTATGATGCAATTCTACGCGAATTGGAGGCTACGAAATGCGGGCCAAAGATATATAACTACATTCGGGACTTCCTCAGGGAACGCAAACTGACCCTACGGGTAGGAGATCACCAAACGCCTACTATCCAACACCCACAACAAGGAATTCCCCAAGAAACAGTGATCTCCCTAACACTGTTCACGTTGGCCACGCTAAGAATACACAGGGCCTTGAAGAATATACCACACCTCCAACACCTCTTATACGCAGACGATATCACGATTTGGACCTCGAAAGGCTCCCCAGGACAAATTCAAGACATTCTACAAACAGCCCTTCTCGCCATCAGCTCAGCCGCCAAAGAAATCGGTCTCCAATGCAGCCCTGAAAAGTCCCAACTCCTCCCAGTTCACTAACCACAATGGAATCCCCAGAGTATTCAACTGCACTTAGACAATCAACGAATAGCAAGGAGATGAAGATACTAGGACTCCACATCCAAAGCAATGGCAAAGCAGACTCGGCGTTAGCTCATATATTAAGACAAGGAGCGCAATTACTAAATGTCTGCAGAAGAATTGCAAATCTAAACCACGGCCTGAAGGAAGCTGATCTACTAAAACTGCAGGACGCTCTTATTATCTCCTGAATTAGATACGCGCTACGGTACTGCACTCTCACAAATCACCATCACGAGAGGATTAACACCCTCATTCGAAAGACTACTAAATTTGCTTTAGGTGTTCCTATATGCACGGCGAACACCCACATAGAAACACGGGGCTGTATGTTACGTGCAAGGAAATAATCGCAGCCCATCGCCACCATCAACTATTACGGCTTCGGAAAACCCAACCAGGCAGGGAATTATTAGGTTCTTTGGGATTTTCCACTCATCAGGCTACCACAGCAAACCTACCCATTGCCCGCGAAGACCATGCCTGCATCACTGTAGCACCTATACCTAGGCACATGGCGGCTCGCAAAAACGACGAAAGACGTCAAATCCGAGCCAAATATTTTTCTAAAAAGATCACTAAAGCCGTTGATGAAAAACATGTTTTCACGGACGCGGCATGCCACCCTACTAAAAACATCTGAGCCTGGGCAGTAAGTACGTGCGAGGCTCGCTTCTCCTCCTCCGACATATGCCCCTGCCTGAATAGCACAGAAGCAGAAACCTACGCTATTGGAAAAGCCATTGTCCACCATGCATCCCCACACAGTCTCCTTAACACCTATACTTACTCACAAGAAGCAAGCACCCGCATACTACACAATAACATCCCACTTAGCGCACACAGCCTCTTTCAAAACATCAAAGGAGGCGTAAGGATTTACAGGGTGCCTGGTCATGCCGGGCTAGAGGGCAATGAAGGAGTCAACCAGCTCGCCCGTGACACCGCTCTCCGGGCTCCCTGCAACCGCAGCCAGCCCCAGGAACCTACGCCCCCGAAACCCATTACTCTCCAAGACCTCCGCAATCAGCCTAACCCGTACTTTCGCCCACATCCACAACTATCGAAACACGAACAAGTACTTTTTTAGGCAAGCGCAAATGGATACCCTCTTAACCCCAGCCAGAGTGGCCCTCTACAACGGAACGCCAACCCCCACCTGTCCAAAGTGCTCCGAGGCTCTCAACCAGAACCACATCTTCGAAGGATGCAGCCCGTTCCCCGGAGGGAGAGCAGCACTCCAATCACCAGCCCTAAACGACCAACGCCGCCTTGCAGATTTCGTAAAGAAATTTGTTAGAGGTGCCCTGAACTGAGCGTACCTAACCCGGCTGGTAGTTTCCCAATAAAGCTTTATTCATTCATTCGGCGTCGACGTTGTATCCGAGCGAGCGAAGGCAGGAAGAAAACGGCGGAGGAAAATGTGGCGAAAAGGGGAGGGGGAAAGCAGTATGCACAGCCCACACGAGACGTTCGTCGGAGCGCATGGCGAAAGTGTGAGAGGGAAGGCGGCACGCGCTGCTATGGTGCCATCTCTCTCACTGCCTCCCCCTCACACTTTCGGCAGATGCTACTACTCCGTGCGTGGCTGATACGAACCACCTGACGTCTGCGCGTGAGGTTCAAACACGATTTACAACAGCATGGTCGCCGGCGGTGGTGACGCGCTGCGTGATAACAGCACAGTAACGTGCGCCGTCATGCGTTCGAAGAACACGCGATCACATCCTGAGACGCAGCAGATATGCGCCGTGACCGAGAAGACTCGAGTTCTGCGGAGAAATTTCGCATTAGGGAGCATAGTAATCATCGTTGGATTTTAAGTGCGAATGCACTTTATAAGCTACCCTGAATTCCGGCGACCGCCGTCCGTCCACATAGCAACAGCTGCGGGTGCGCGCGCTCCTCGTCTTCCTTGGCAACGGGGGGAGATGGGCGCGCGCTGCCTGGCCGCTGACATGGCACATACCCACTTGGGGCATTGGCCAGGAATCGGGCGTGAGAAGGGCTAATGCACCCGCCTAAAGGAGTACTGACACGAAATTTCAAAGCTGAGATCCGCTCTAGCAATCAAGTACAACGACAACACAAATAGGTGTCTGTGCATGGCACATACCCACGTGGGGGATTGGCCAGGAATCGGGCGTGAGAAGGGCTAATGCACCCGCTTAAAGGAGTACTGACACGAAATTTCAAAGCTGAGATCCGCTCTAGCAATCAAGTTCAACGACAACACAAATAGGTGTCTGTGAATAAATGCATCTTTCTTTCTTTGTAGTTGTGTGTGTGTGTGTGTGTGATCTCTCTTTAGCGAACATTACCGAACCGCGCAAATTCAACTCGTGCATTCGCACTTTCACATTCTTCCCCTCGGGGAAATGCGGGGAAATTTTTGTTTGTCTAAAACCATCACCGATGCAAACGCGAGGCTCGCCTCAACAGCTTTAATATGAGTAATGAAACGTAATGTGCCGAAAGTTCTTTTTTGCAAGGCTCTTACTTGGGTCCTGATGTGCAATTGCGTATGCCATAAGCACGTTGCTGATACGCGGCCAGTTCACCATGCGACTCAATACCGATAGAACTTCGTTTGCTGACTCCGCTCAGCAGTGCTTTCACCGCCAGTGAGACGTACGCCCTGGAAGGGCAAAAGTGTGCACGCGCTTCTCTTTCGACTAATAACGACCCTGCAACAGAGCATTCAGCTACAAAAAGAGAATAACCTATTGTAACATCGCATGAACCACAGAGAAAGGGCTGCAGAAGAGCAGAACTTACATTCGAGCGTTCGTGGGAGTTTGTAAATTCTACTGTAGCTTATTGCTTTGTTTTGTTCGTGCGGTTAACAAGGGTCGGACAATCGCATGTCACAGCAATATCTGCTAACACCTTTGGCTAAAGTTCGCCGACTATTTTTTTGTCGCTGTTCTTAAAGGAAGCTAGTAATTTTTATGAAGCTAGTAAAACTCCAAAATATTTTGAGGGAAAACTCGGTCGGCATTACTAATACTCAGCTTACGTAAACATCAAGTGGCCCTAGCAGTGAGCCTATCGCAGTGCATCGTTTTTACTGCACGTTCTTGACCAATCGCTTTGACTCCTGTCTGGACGTAAATTATAGGAGGGCTTTGCAATGACACCTTATTATGCGCGACCCACGCTTATCAATGGGCACAAAGGCGAGTTCGTTCTGTTCTACTTGCGCAGGGCTGAGCTTCGAGCCTTAACCATGGCCTGGGAGTCGTACACCAGGGTCTGTCTATTACTCGTTATGTTATCGGCTGATAGATTTTCGCATTTAAGAACAATGCCATAACGCTGTCTTTGTTGCCGGCGCTATCCCAAATATTAGAAGTGTCTGAAGTTTTTATGAAAGGGTTCTGGAAAACGCTTGATGGGTTCCCCCAGAGAAAGACACCCAGAGCACGTAATGAAACGCCACGTTGCTGTGTTACACAGTTGTAGAAGCGCCTCGATAAACACGTGTTGCTCTTTTTCTTTTGTATGACATAAAAGAAACAGTTCAATTTAGAACGAAAAAAAGTTGACTGTGTTATGCCGCAGAACCATCGTGTTATGCCGCAGCGGTGGGTAACAGGCAGCAAGCTATGAAAGTGGGTAGCCAGAATGTTTTAGTGTCAAGACACGGGTACGGTGCACAACCTTGAAAGACGAGACAAAGAAAAAGGCTAAGTTTTACAGGGTACACATCGTGCCACTCTCTAGACCAGGGCAAGAGTAAACAAATGTTTTACAGTCACGATTTGTCCTTCGGAGTCCTTTTCGTTGGTCTTTCGAGAGCGTAGTTTGCCGACTGAGCTCATCCACAACGTGTGTGCACTGTGGTTCGCAGGACGCACTTCCACGACGTGAACGGCCTGCTCACAATCCCAAATGGCATCTTCATCCACACGTTGGCTACTCCGTTCCACAGGCTGAGAGGTCTTCAAAGGGCGCTTTCCGGCTGAACACGAATGCGAGCTCATCACCCAGATCAACTACGATGTAGCCATGGTCCGCCGCGGAGGACAGCCGCAACTCTTCTGGAATGTGCTGGTCATCGACGTCAGGATGCCCACATTTTTCGCGATCAAGGAAAGGGATAGGGCTAATGCGTGCATCAGAGAAGAAGCGGTCCAACACTCCTTCGTAGGCGCATCCCAGGTTTTTTAATGCCTGGTGAGGGAATGGGATCATCACTTACCTCATCGAAGGGCAGTCCCCAGCTCCATCGGGAGCGTTTTCAAGACACAATCCGGCGAAGAAAGATCTCAATTTCGAACCCGCCATGCTGTCGCTTTTGCTGCCCTTTACTACAAGGCTGTCACCATCGCCGTGCATTGGCGTTTGCGCATTTAATGGGGGAGGCTCACCGCAGTTTCCGTTCTCCATGTTCCGCAGCCGCATCGACGTTGTGTGGGTGGAGCCTGACTTAAGGTGGCGGTGCCATAAGGGTGGTGATGGTGATGGCAAAGATGACGAAGAAGGTGGTAATGATGACGATAATGTTGCTGCTGATGAACGTTCCAGTAATTACGGTGAAGGATTGCTCAGGGCCAAGACAGGGTGCTGCACTCCTGTGGGAGTCCATAGCTCCTCCACATCGATACAGTCTGGTGACTGATTGACTGACTGAGCGGAGGCTGCAGACCGTTCGCGAGCATAGTGCTTTTCGTCACCCAGTTGCAGTATAGCCGGTATTCAATGATGTGGAATGCATGCAGGCAACCAAGTGTGTACCGCCATATCTGTGTCCAAGCGTCTGTTGCTAGGCGACGTTGTGCGCCCCTCCGGCAGATCAGGCACCCCTCTTCTCCTCCAGTGCGCCGACACTCGTTACGTCGGGCTCCGCGGGATGGCGGTACTTGTCCATGCTAAGCACTACTGTGAAATATGTGACTGTGTTTCACGTTACAAACTCTACTTTAGCGAACGCAAAGTATTGCCTCAAGTTCAATGTGAGTTCGATTAATAACATCTCTGTCGACGCCACCGTTTAGAACATCTCTGTTGACGCCGCTGTTTAGAATCGGATTCGAACGGAGCAGATGGCGCACGCAAGTGTTTTTTTTTTCTTCGGCGTGCGGGCGCAGTGGGCCAAACCGCGCCGTGTCCGTGGCGCATCGGCCATTTCTGTGGCCGTTTCCAGTGTTGCCAAGTGAACAAATTGACCGCTAAACTTTTCAACGAATACCGCCTATAAAAATACCGATTGCTTCCCATTGCTTAACGGATTTGCCGACATCTTTCTGGAATATTAATGACGTTTTGACGGATCACTCGAACTTTTAGAGTTATTAAAACCTTGAGGGTTGCTTGAAGGTTTGCATGCGCTTGTCAAGTGTTTCAGAGTATCTCGTGACCCTTTGAATGCTCTGGAGCGCAGAAAAAGGACCCTGGATGACCTGCTTTTCCGCTCAGATTCTCGCCGGGGGTATATGTTCCCGTACGAGGCACAATTTACACAGCCGCCCACGCACAAGGGAGGGCATACGCTGTAGAACGGCAAGCATATTGCATTTGTTTGCCACTGACATTGTTAAGCCAATGCTTACCGTTATCCCAGCCCTACATATGGGCAGTGGCTTGAATAGCTGACCAGCTACGCGTCCAAGGACCAGACACGACTAGTGCAGTAGGCCAGGGCGCCTAGCCAGCGCCAAGGCATCTTGGACAAAGGATTTCTCCCGTGGGGAAGGATTTCCTCACAACATTGTTCTGCTCACAATACTATAAAATTTCTCCCTGTCTGCGCAGCGGCCATATCAAGGACCAGGCTGCACTCGTCGAACGGTCTAGGTCAGAGGCCATGGCACGTCGACTTCCTGTCTAGGATGGCCGCCCTTGCCCGTTTTCTTTCACACCCTCCTTACCCTCACTCGATTTTCAGAATTAAATGTTCTCTTTCCTTCCTTCCTAATACAAGGGATTGCAGTTCCGAATTTTTATGGCAACAAGAGAAAGGGGAAAAGTCGCGTATTTGCGAAGCGCTGAATGTTCGTAGAGAGACAGGGAGAAAACGTTTTATTGAGCACGACAATATATCCCCGTATAGATATTGCACGTGAGGCTCCCTAAGGGTCGTTTTCGAATCGAGTTGCAATTCGCAGAGACACACAGAGCGACTTTTCACGTATAAAACAGCGCTAAACAGAAAAAATGCGAAGCTAAAATGTTACGGGAAGTGCTGCAAATTCTCGTCTGTAATCTTTTATGTTCATTTTTCTTGCTTATTGAATGGGTCAAACATGAAGGTGCATTCACACCAACTCATGCAAACCTTTTGCCTAGGACCGACAAACGTATTACAAACACAGATGTAGAGCAGCTAACGTAACAGAGCGCCGGCATTGTACATCTTCGTTTTGGCAGCAGATTCAGCATGTAACTGACCAGGCTTGCTCAAGTAAATATACATTTACCGCGTTCGAATGCTCTAAATCGGGTTCCCCGATACCAGCGCTGTCGTGTGGGAAAGACGCGCGTGAATCGAGGCACTTTAAATTGCGCCAGGTTCCGCGGACAACAGCATGTGACGGTTTTCTGCATTTGATGTATTATTTGATTATTATTATTGATTAGTATTATTTCCAAGTATTAGTATTATTGATTCGTACTATTGCGAAAACCAAGCATCCCAGAATTTTTTAATAAAGGAACACTGCAAATATTACTCCTGTATTAATTTTCTTCCTTATATTTGCGTAATGTCTTGTTCTTGTTAAACAATGTTGACAAGTGTGAACGTTAACACCGGACTTAAAAGCTTTGATTTGGCTGGGGGTATAGCTTCTCTTTACTGGCCGGGTGGCTGAATTGAGTCACGGACAGACAGACAGACCAAAATTTCTGCCTTCAAGTAGCGCAAGAAAGACTCTCGCCTTAAAAAAATGTTGAAGCTTGTTCTAAGTCGCGCAAGGGCTCACCATAGCGGAGCTGGACGGTCTCTTTCTATGTAAGCACTCAAGGACACATTACCCCGCATTGCATAATGTTTGAAATTGTTTGTTTACATGTTCCGTCCCACCATCCCACCAGTAACGACCGAAGAAGTAAGGATAGCTTTGAAAGAAATGAAAGGTGGCAAAGCACCTGGTGAGGATCACATAACAGACGTCTTGAAGGAGGGCGGAGAAATTGTACTTGAAAAACTGGCAAACCTGCATACGCAATGCCTAATGAACGCAAGTGTATCAGAATCTTGGAAGAACTCGAACATCATCCTAATCCATTAGAAAGGTGGCATGAAGGACTTGAAATATTTCAGACTGATCAGCTTACTGTCAGTCGTCTACAAGGTACTTACAAAGGTAATCGCTAACAGAATCTCTGCAACCTTAGATTTCAGTCAATCTAAAGAACAAGCAGGGTTCCGTAAAGGCTATTGAACAATGGACCACATTCACACAATCAATAAGGTGATAGAGAAGTGCGCTGAGTATACTGAACCCCTATATATAGCCTTCATAGATTATGAGAAAGCATTTGACTCGGTAGAAACTTCAGCAGTCATTCAGGCGTTACGGAACCAGGGGGTAGATGAGCATTATGTAAGAATACTAGAGGATATCTACAGTGGGTCTACAGCTACCATCATCCTCCATAGGGAGAGCAGTAAAATACCTATAAGGAAGGGCATCAGACAAGGAGGCACAACCTCTCCAATGTTATTCACAGCATGTTTACAAGAAGTATTCAGAACGTTGGATTGGGAACAGGTGGGAGTAAGGGTTAATGGAGAATACCTCAGTAACCTCAGATTTGCTGATGACGTTGCCTTGCTAAGTAACTCGGGGGACGAATTGCAAAGCATGCTTTCCGCACTGAACAAACAGAGTAGAACCGTGGGCCTGAAAATTAATATGCAGAAAACCAAAATATTGATCAATAACTTCGGGACAGCACAGCGGTTTGAGATATATGGCGAGGCAGTGGAACCGGTAAGCGAAGACACCTGAGGCACCGAATGGTCCATCTCTTGATTCGAAGGACGAAGTACTATTTCATTATTTTTTTGAGCAACCAACAGCAAACAATTGTGCAATTACCAAGACCACCAAGCAGTTCCCGCTGTTGGTCTAGTTGGAGACGATTAGAATGGCATGAAGCACGCGCGGAACAAATAAAACACAGACGGCAACTCTTATTGTACGAGAGATTGCTCTACGGCATAATATAAAGTCTTCAGGTTCATAAAAAGTTTTTATATAAATTCCTGAAAAGTCTTGATATAAAGTCTTCAAAGCATTGTTCCCGTTTCACTCAAAATTGGGAGAAGAGAACGATGCTGGGGCCCCAATATCTAATGCTTTACACGTGGGGTCTCTAAGGATGGAGCCCTGTGCCTCGGAGGTCTTGCAATCGCGCATTTCTAAGTGCTGGGAATGTCCATAACAAGTGGTTAGCGTCAGCTTCTGGCGTGGTAAGCGTACAAAAGGGACAGCTGTTCGCAAACGGGGAGTTATAGCGGTACAGGAAAGAATGGGTCACAGATAAGGATAACGCCACCCCAACTCGAAGCCTCCCCCTCTCCTAACGCCATCCCCTCTAAAGGCGCAACCACATGCGACGTTTTGGTCGCGTTTGGAGACCGTCCGCGGTGACGCGCGTTCAGCGCGCGCCACCAAATACACAGCAGCGCGCTGGGAGCGCCGGTGTCTGCGCATCCCAGATTTTCGGTCCGTTCTCGGCGTCTGCGCCGGATGTTGCTATCCTCAATTTCCGGTCCCGCTGCGCACGCAACATGGCGGCTCTTTATTTGGCGGCTCTTTAGCACTTTATTTAATGAAACATCAATTTAACATGTTTTGTTTGTTGAAGTTTTGATTATTCTTCAGTTTTTTAGGAATGACTTAAACAGAACGATGCTGCCTTTACCAAAGTAAGTCTGGCAACTTGGATCGGAGAAGCGCTCTTCGCGCGTCTCTTGTGGTTGCTCGCCCTCTCCAACGTCCGTTCCGCGTCGGCGCCAGGCGCCGCAGACGGCCGCAAGACGCGACCAAAACGTTGGATGTGGTTTCGCCTTAAAGGTACGTCCTCACTTGCGGCGCAGCGCCGCAAGTGAGGACGTACCCGCAGCACCACGCTCGAAAAGGCGCGCCGCAAGACGCCCTTTCGCGGCAAGGTTCCTCTGCCGCGCAACGATGGGTCTTGGACCCATTTTTGCGGCAGGGTGCTTTGCGCCATACTCAATGAGTCAATCAGCGCCCGGGCCACGTGAGCTGCGAGGTCAGTTCTCTCCCCGGGGAGCTCGGCAAGCAAGGAGAGCCTGCGAGCGCGCAGACCCGTTTATTCACTTGGTCCCCGCCGCTTCGACGCGCCCCACCACGTTATGTCTTCCGACATCTATCCCTCCGACTGAAGCAACTCCTCGCGCTTCCTTCGCCGCCGCAATGGAGTACGCCGTCGAAGGTATCGATGTCGACCCAACCGAACTCCAACAACCCGGGTGGCTTAGACTACGCCGCCGCCTTCAACGCAGGACCCGACTGCAGACAATCGCACTCCTGCCGCCGGCTCACGTGCCTCAACGACACCCAGCGACGCCTGGCAACAACACCGCTGCCGCAAACCCAAATACAGTAAGCCTCCCGTATTCCCTTGCCGGAAAATATCAAAGTTATCCTCCGCCCACGAGGCGGACTGGCCGTCGTCTCCATCGCTGCGGCTACGCTTGCTGATATCATCATGCAAGGCCCAAAATGACGAGGACGAAGTTCGCATCCAAGCTAGAGCCAACTACATAATTATTAGCACCCCTCACGAGGAACGAGCCACACGATACACCGGTATCACGCCCATCAACCACAAAGGGCAACAATACCCAGTCGAAGCCCACGTTTCTGCAGCGTCCAACACGGCACTGGGAATAATCTTCAATATTCCAAGCACGGACACGGCAGAGCAAATCCAGCACAGGCTCATGCACTATAATCCCGATCTAGATAGTCTGGAGGCGAAGAGACTGAGCTCTTCAAACAAGTACAAATCCTCTTCGAAGGCACGACCGTTCCATTTTGGGTGCGATATCGCGCTGTTACCTCATGCTACAAGCCTTTCAAGCGAAAAACGGAAGCCTGCACCACGGGCGGGCGCACCGGCCACCGCAAGTACGTCTGTTCTACTACCCAGTCACCAGCCACCATCTCGCTGCGTACAATGCGGACTCGTCAACCCACCGGACCCACACAAGTGTACTCCCAAGTGCATTGTGTGTGTGTGGGGGGGGGGGGGGGGGCGCTCACCTAACGGGCTCTTGCTGAATGCCCGAGGCGCTTTCAATCACGATGACAAGACCTCACATATGTTCAAGTCACCGCTTGCATTGGGGAAGCCCATCAAGCAACAAGACTCGAAGGACGAGGTCAACCGGCCACCCCACAACCCGAATGCTGAAGCCACCAAGGTGAGCACCCAGCATTCCTCTCCCTCTAACTACGAACAATTCGACAAGAATTGGCCCAACTTCGCAAGGAAAATGCCATGCTAAGACAAGAAACCTTGCCCTCAAACATGCCAATAAGCCCTCCACAATGCCAATTAACCATCCTCCTCCCCCATCAATGTCGGGAGACCCCAACACATCGCCTCCCTCCAAGAGACGGGCAACAGAATCGACTGCTCCCATTGACGACATCCAACCCTCCCTCGTCAACCAGATTGCAGCCGTTGAACGTACTTACCATAACGCTTTATCCAAACAAAAAGCTGAGTACATCCATCTTCATCAAACTCTACTGACTAACCAAACTACCACACAGGCAATGGTGGAAGCTACACACAGAGATATACACCTGCCTCACTCAATTCCATGAAATCAAAACGACTTTTGCCGCCCTTTTGGTCCCATCTGCAAGCTCGCAACCTCTCCCTGATCTTCCTAATGCCCCCTCGCAAAACTCCTAGCATGCTACGTATCTGCCAATGGAATTGCCGGGGCTACAAGAAAAAGCGAAACTCCCTATTGCTCCTCACCCAATCCCAAAACAAAGCCCCTGATATAATCGCTCTCCAAGAAACTGGGATAGCAGTCAAACTGCCGGGTTACCAAAGCCTTCAACACACTTGGCACCATGTTACAGCCATTCTAGTCCAACGCAACCTAGTAGTCAATCAGATATCCCTCCCTGAGAGAACAATCCCACATATTTTCATTGAAGTGCTCCCTCGCCGCAATGGTGACAATGGCATCTTCATTCTAAACATCTATAGGAGCCCCAGAGAGCACCAACACAGGTTCAATTCTCTCCTCACTGCAGCTTCCTGAAAAGAAGCCAAGCACCCCCTCCTCGCTGTCGGCGATTTCAACGCCCCTCACACGTCATGGGGCTATACTTATACGACTAAAAAAGGTCGCCTATTGTGGGAACAAATTCAAAAAGGTCATTTCACTTCGGAATCAGATTCTTACACGGCCACCCATCTAGGTACGAGTGTGCAGAGGAACACTGCCCCCGATTTAACCCTATCCAACGGTGTCGAACAGCTGCAATGGACCTACACCGTATACACCTTGGGCAGTGACCACTACATTCTACAATCGGATGTATCCATCGCCATGCAGTACACTCCCCCATGCCGGCATACTCACATTACGGCTTGGGACAAGTTCCGCCAGATCAGATCCCACCCTCAACTTGCAACACCCCCGGCTGCGGACAACTACACAACTTGGGTCAAGAAACTCCTACAAGACACCCAAGCAGCCAGCGCCCAACTTGATCGGGATATCCCCTCTGAAAGAGCCGACTCCCACCTTAAGCACCTGTGGCAGGCTTACCGCACATACAGAGGCGTTGGCTGCGTAACTAGACAAACCGGGCCCTCCGCCGTAAACTTACTGAACTATACAACACGATACAGAATTATACCAAACAGTTGGCCCAAGAACAACGGAATCAAATTTGTGACCAGATGCGGGGAGCGCTCAGTATGCGCAAAACTGGGACCCTCCTACGGCACCTACTCAACCCTGAGAACACACGCACAGCCCAGTCTCGCAAACAACAGAAACTCATGCACAATACTTCTGACTTCCTCTCCGAAATCATGGCCCAGCTTCGCTCCCTATACATACCGGAAGGACCACAAGCATAACTCCCAGCCTATCGCGGAAAAGGTAACGAGCAACTGGACGCTGACATCACCGAAGCAGAATTCAGGACGGCTCTTCAAACAATCAAACCTGGTTCAGCTCCCGGTCCCGACTCTGTCACCAACAAGATGCTCCGCAACCTAGGTGACGCCTCCATCCCACAACTAACCGAATACTACAATCACTACTGGCGAAGTGGCACTCTCCCCCCAGACTGGCGCACAGCAGAAATTTCTTTCATCCCAAAACGCGGCAAACCTGTAGCCCTCGATCAGCTCCGCCCCATCTCGCTTACCTCATGTGTTGGCAAAGTGCTGGAACACGTCATCCTAGCCAGAGTTACCCACCACGTAATTGAAACCGAAGCCCTTCCGCAAGAAATGCTTGGATTTAGACCTAAACTCTCTGCTCAAAATCTACTACTGCAAGTGTCTAATGAAATTATCCAGCCTCCCAGCAAAGTGGACAATGCAGCCGTGCTGGCGCTTGATCTCAAAAAAGCCTTCGACATGGTCACTCACGAGGCAATAATGGCCGGCCTCTCAGCCATTTCCTCCGGTTTGAGGGTGTATAACTATGTCAGAGCTTTCCCGAGCGACCACTCAGCCACCATACACCTGGGCCCACACACTAGCGGCCCATACCATCTGGCCAGCCGAGGTACTCCCCAAGGGGCTGTCCTCTCCCCTATGCTTTTCAATCTCGCCCTCCTTTTCAATCTCGCCCTATCTCTCAAAGAGATCCCGCACCTTCTTCTTGGCATATACGCGGATGGCATTACACTCTGGGTACCAGGAGGTAATGATAGACATATTGAAAGCACTCTCCAAGCAGGCGGAGATGCCGTCAGCTCTCAGGCATCCTTGGCCGGACTCCTCTGATCCCCTTCCAAATCCAAGCTGTTAATCCTCCCTCCTCTTAAACGTACTCCTGCAAATCCCCAAATTGAAATAACGGTACAAGGCCATACAGTCCCTAAAGTCTCCCGCCTCAGAATCAGCCTGCTTATCCAGCAGAATCCATCCAATGCTTTCTTCATACGAAACCTCGGATCTCATGTCGACCAAATTATTGCACTCCTTCGGCGGGTAACCAACCGACATCATGGACTAGATGAAAGGGACCGCCTTTACCTAGAGCACTCCTTTTTTATCAGCCGCCTCCTCTATATTCTGCCATATATACAAGCGTCCAAGGTCGAGCTGAACAAGATCGATGGCCTCATCCGCAAGGTCTACCGTGCCGCCCTGCAGATACCCTTAACGCATCCACGGATCGTCTGCTCCAGCTCGGAGTTTTTAACACCGCCACCGAATCAGTTGAAGCCCATTTATCATTCCAGAGAAATCGCCTAGAACTAACGGAAACAGGCAAGTCTATTCTCGCCGCTCAAGGCATTCCGCTGTCCAAACAAGCTAAAAGTGCCATGCATATTTCACTTCAAATTCGGGAAAACATATTAACAAGGCCCCTCCCCCGACACATGCACCCCGTCTACAACTCAGCGCGCCGCCAAGCCCGTACATGCGCCTTGGACCGGGAACTGGCAAAATGGCCGGAAGCGGCGTACTGTGATGCGGTGGCATACTGCCTACATAATGCCTACGCTCTGGTGGCGCAACTCCGATTGCACCCCACTCAGCACGCTTGCCATCTTAACTACCTTCAAACAGTGGCCTCGAAAAAGCGGCGGCGTTCCTGAGCGAGTGGCGCGAGATTACTGCCGCAAGTGAGGACGTACCTTTTCACCACCAAAAAGCCGAGCGGTCCTTTAAAAAGAGGCTCCAAAATAAAGCTTTTAAAAAACCTTTTTCTGTCTGTCTTCTTCCACTGATGAGTCCTGCTGGGAAAGTTAGTTCCACGTGGAGGAAGCAGAGCACGTGCGGCGTGACGGAGGTTCTCCTTTTCCACCTGCAGTTCTTCTATGTTGGGTAATTTCACTGGCCGTGGGTTGAGTCCGCGGCAGGCGCGCTCCGCCACTATGTGGGAAGGAAGCACGTCCCGGCGGATCCACATAATACAGGCACGACATAGGTAAGCCATCATATTCGCGTGAGTAGATGCAGCCAGGCTGGCACAAGGCGCGACGCGACGTAAATCACGAATCGCTACCGTTGAGTCAATGAAAATGTAAAGCTTTACCCCACTTGTCACTGTCAGCGCAAGCGCTTGGAGAACATACAAAATGGCAGTAACTTCTGCCAACAGGCTACTACAGGACGGAGGCGTAGCAGTGTAAGCGTGGCAGTGGTTCATGGCAGAATATACCATCGCAAATAAGAACGCTCTTCTGAAACTTGTTTAGGAATTTTTCCCAACACAGTCCCGAAGTAGAGGAATGTGAGAACTCGCACTAGACAGACAAGAAAGGTTACGAACACCAAATGATCCAGAAAAACAACATCCACGGCTGGAAGTCAGTAGCATCTGTTTTTCTTCACGAATGTTTTCCCATCGTGAGAAGTCCTTGACGCAGGTAGCGAAGCACACCCATGGCCACCTTCACGTCTTCCGGAAACAGGTCCAGGGTCACGCATTTCTATACGGAAGTTATAAAAAAACACGCAACACATAAATATAACTCACCTACGTTTGCGTGCACTGGTTACGAGAGACCAGTCAAGTGGCCTGTATATTTCATTTCACGAGCTTCGCGCAGCGCAGCTGCTGCTGCATTGTTCCCAACAGTCCACCCACATGAGTGCGCCTTGCTCACCGTGGTAGACGGTGGCCGACTGGAGAGAAACTGACAGTAGGTGTCGGCGCCTCGGAAGGACTTCTCCGTTACCCTGCCAGGCAGGTAGAACCTGTTAGACGTTCTCAGCGGGTGGATGTTTACAACAATGCAGCGTCTGCTGCGCTGCACGCAGCGCGCGAAGTGAACTATACCTTTTGCGTTGCGCCAGGATCGTAAGGTTGCTGAAACGCTATCCGCACTGATTGTGCAGACTTCGAACCTTTGTGCGTGAGTTCGTGCGTATGCGTTCATTCGTGTGTGCGTGCGAGCATGTGCGTGTGTACGAGGACGTGTGCGAGTGCGTGCCTGCTGTTCTGCGCGTTGCAAGCGCATAGAAATTCATTACAACGCGTTTTTCAGGCGTACTGCCAGCTAAGCAAAGGCGTGGAAAGGTCTGTTGATCTGTCATTGAGACGATAACTAGCGCACAATCTGCGACACAATTTTGTCATTATGCCGATGATACCTGCGTAAGTGAACAAGCTGAAGCAAAACCGAATCAGTAAAGGAGTTGTTGGAATAAGGAAGACAGTCGAAATTATCTTGGCAAAAGACTATGGATAAGTTTGGTACGGAGGTGGGGGGGGGGGGGGGGGGTCAGCATGTTTTCCTGCTTGGGACGGGCATTTCATTTGATTTCATTTATTTAAGCAAACCATGTCTCGGGAGGAGAGGCAAAGGGCAGATTAACTCTGCCTGACGGCTGCCATCTACCCCGGACATGTAACATTGCAACATTGCACAGCAATGGTAGACAGAAACCATGACAACTAGCTATACAAAGGTGACGTAGAAAAAACAAGATTAAACATGTTTTTGAAATAATATAGTAGAAATAACAATTGGCGCAAACACAAATAATTACAAACTACACAGTGTAACGCTACACAATTCCACACTTAATTCCATTAAAATACAGGAAAAGCCAAAATTGTACATTTATCGAAAGTAATATAACAGCAAGCACAACAGGCACACAACAAAAATTATAACAAACTACACAGAGTAGCGCTATCAAACCTCACGGAGTAGCGCTACAACATTCCCGATATTAAGTGATGTTTAATTTTTTTCTTTAGCGCGAGCCAAGACGTGGTGTGTTGCAGTAGTTCTATAACAGCTGGGTGCTTATTTAGATAGGTGGGAATTTGGTGGTCTAATTTTTGCATACCATAGTTTGTTCGGATCATTGGCGTCCGAAAACCACTCGGCCGAAGATCGTAATGCACAGTCACTGGTATATATTGTTCTAAAAATAATAAGTTCTTTCATATTTCCCTACGAATATAAAGACTAAGCTTAAGGTCAAACAACTGATGTATTGTAAGAATACCGTGCTGCAAAAATAACGGGGCAGAGTGGTGCGTACTAGGTACATTCTCAATGCAGCGAAGAGCTCTTTTTTTGTAGTACTAGAAGCCTGTTTAAATTAGTTGCCATCGTGCTTCCCCATAGAAAAAGACAGTAATGAAGATGAGACTGCCCTAGCACGTAGCACATTTGGCGCGTAGTACATTTGGCGTAGTACATTTGGCCGAAAAGCACGCTCTGTGCTTTTAGGGCACACAGATCACCAAATATGACAAGTGTCCAACAAGCTGTGCTTCCTTCCTTGCTGCATCGTTATATGGGGAGTATTCGTGTCCTCGTCAGTGCCGTATCATAACCTCAATGCTTTTATTGGGATTCCAAGACTCTACACCCCCGTTTCTTTAACAGTTAGGCATAAAATGCACTGGCATGCTCGCGCAAGCGCAAAAATGGTTGACGCTGAACGACATTCGGAGCATTTGAGGCTTATAAGTCAGTCTGCTAACAATGAGATCATCAGAAAGGGAGATGATATATTTAAGGAAAGGAAACAGGAACCAGTAAATGAAGCAGGATCGATGTTCCCCCTAATCTATTGAAGGCCGAGACACCAATAAAGTCTAATTTATTCGAGATGCGGGGCTTTGTGAACGTGAAACAGTTTTGCAGCATTTAAATAATAAAAAAAGGTAACCGTACGTGAGTTCGCTGTAGAAGCACTTCGGTTTCATTTTGGCTCATCGGGAATAACTCCTGCAATGACCACAAACAGCATGCTGAGGTGATCAACTTGGTTGTGAGGTACTTCAGGGCCGATGAGTGGCTGTAGGAATAATAATACTTAATAATACTTTATTGATGGCATGAGTGCAGTCTAATACAAGAGACCGGCCTGCCAAAGCCGCAGTGGGCTTGAATGGCAGTGCCTTGCAGACAGCGACAGAGCCATCAGTAGCAGGTAATTAGCTTGAAAACAGCAGTGAAATGAAAGTTCGGAAACATTACAGAATTCCGATCACGTATTAATCTGTTTAAAAGCCTTTCTGATACTGCGTTTCGTCTTAACTTCTTGTATGCAGGGGGGCGGAGTGAATTAAACATTGCAGGGATATAGTATTTACGGAGTCTTCTACCGTATCTTGTGTTATAGCGGGGTGTAACTTGAGGATTCTTTGGTCTCAGGCAACGAGCAGGCACATAGGGAATTTTGTAGTGGCTTAACCGAAAACCTTTTAAGAAAACGGTTTCCAACAGCAGCGAATTGAAATCTGGTAATGACAAGATTTTGAACACATCGGATTTGGGGGAGAGATTATAAGAAAAACTCTTCAGAATAGCACGAACGATGAAATTTACCCGTTTTACCAAATGTAGAGTGCCATGACCATATATAGATATCCCATACCGGACTACACTGTAGCATAGGGCATGTACTACGAGCTTTCCGCAGACAATGACATATGGAATTTAATATTGTACAAAACAAGACACGGGAATGTTTTCAGTTTTGTGCTTAGGGTCAAAGCTTTGTAACCGGCATGACAGGTTTTCTGCCCTGTTTTTCATTTTGTTTTGTTTGTTTTGAGGCTGTTAAAGCTACTGCTGCAGGTGCGACTTCCATAGGTGTAAAGTAAATTCCTGCGCGGCGCATGCGCTCATAGAACGGTTGCATTGGAACGTTATTAACTACGTATGAGACAACATCAAACGAGTGGTGAACTAAGCTCGAGTCACTTTGTTTCGCCTGCGTCCTCCTAATTACGACGCACTGAAGCGTATTGATGGAGATTGTTACGTATATATATATGCTGTATCCTTATAGCTCTCTTTGCATTGCATCATGCTCAACAGTTAACCGCGAGACTCCCGCCGGAAAGATTACCACCTATGCCATCACCACTTAAGGTGATCATAAATCCACGGGGGGGGGGGGGGGGGGGGGGGGGGCTCATCTTGCGGACGCAGCGTCCTCTGGTAGCAAGCTGATTCGTTTCCTTACGGTTTCACTCCCATCGCAGGTGCGGAAGCTGATATATTTCAAGGGCTATATTCTACGCTCCATCGACTGAAATTCTTACTGTACTAGAAATAAAGTTGTCATTAATTTCCGTTTGAGATGACCTAATTCGAAATTTCGCGTTTTTGGTCGGGGCTAAGTTGAGATTTGTTTCGGAGTAGTGCTATCCGACAGTTCAGACAAATCAGACGTATGTCCGCCAACCCCTCTCCTGACCGTGTTTCTGGTGCAGCGTTTCCGCATGACAGGTACTCTTAGGGTATAACAACATAGTAGGGAGCCTTTTCTTGCACAAACGAATGTTTCTGAAAAAAAAAACTGGTTGATTTCTCTGTAATATGAATTGGTAAAACACGAAAGTGAAACTGGGCAGCGAAAACTGCAGCTGAGCATGATTTACGGGTCGGCGGCTGTCTTGTGGGTGTGCTTGGCGAGCGACGTCCTGTTGGCGGGTCGCTTCGGAAAAGGTGCACTGGCGTCATTTTCGTGACGGATATGACATCAGTGAAATCTTGGTGTATCCCGGTATAAAGCACTTTTCTGCTAAAAAATAAAACCCTGAAACGAACAACCCGAAGTATAACGTACTCTTTAGTACTAAAGGTTGCCTCCCCGCAAGAAGACTATGTGTGTAGGGGTGCACCCTTTACAGGCCGCTTGCTTCGTTGTACTGGGCCCACTTCCGTGACGGATGCGACGTAAGTGAGATCGTGGTGAATCCCGGAATAAAACACTTTCGTGTTAAAAAAGAGAACAAAGCGGAATTCTCGACGAATCAATGGAAAACAGGGGGAGGCTTCACCTTTGAGTTCATTCACACGTACCCTACTTAATTCAATTGGAGAAGGGATTCTCCGGCTGTATTTTTTTTTTGCTTCCAGTGCTGTATAATTCATTTTGCAATGGTTGCCACAGCACCCCACGCGTGTTTCTTACTTGTATTCGCGACAAAAGCGCCTACAATAAACTCTCGCCTTTCCGATGTTAAACTGCGTGCACGCACCGGCCTCGAGTATCGTACCAAGTTCCAGATATTGAAGAGACATTTCTTGAGAGCTTGCAGCGCTCCAGCGTCGTTCTGAAAAGATGAATAGTGAGTCACCGTTGCGTATTTTGCTTAGTGCACTTCACATTACAATTTGAACATAATCGTATGAATAGTGGAGTAATTTCCGAGTATATGGTTAAGCTACTCCACGACAGAGTTGGGCAACTTCTTGAGGCCGCAGGCATGATCGCCTTAAAAAAGAAGGCACCAGGTCGGTCGCTGAGGCTTTTGTGGGTAGAAAGAACGGGGACGCTTCAAAAAATATCGTTAACTTAGGAAGGAAATAAAAATTCACAGACCTCCGTTCAGATCCCTGGCCGTATGATGCGATTAGTGTAAATTCGGTTCTGAGAAATCTTTGTGTCGCCGAACTTTAATTCACTTCATCTATCTTCTTCTAGAAGGAGCAACCTTGAACACGCATGAAGGCCGCTTACGCCAGCTCTCAAAGCTGACCTGCCGAGCAGGTATCCAATGGAAAGTTTTCTTAATTTTTTTACAAACTTTCCCATGAGTACAGTTGTATGGGTCATTCGCCAAGGCAGAGTGCTCTGAGATTTGTCAGAAATAATTGCACAATAATTGCACAAATCGAGATATGTGCGCCTTGTTCCGCGCACAAAAAAAATAAACCCATGCAATTCCTGCTCTCGTGGACAGCACGCGTATGCTCATGAGAGAGCGATAGAACCACTTTACTGAGCCAAACAAAATTGCGGCGACTACGTGGCGTATGGGGTGGCTCCCTCTTCACGGGACTCATATGCTTCCGCGGCCACCTGGCCTTGGAGATCAGACCGGGCTGGCAGAACAAGGCGAGGCTGGTTAGCAAGGTCTCCCGTCGCTCGTTCAAAGGGCCATGCAGACAAAACGCAACTTTGGTTCAACCGAAAAAATGCCTCGTTAGAGTAATTCTGACACCACTTTTAACGTAAACTTCCCTCAAATGAGCTACAAAATTAGGAAAAAAGGGAATGGCTCGAGCGACCCACTAGCTTATTTCCCGAAACAGAAGCTGCGTTCCAATTCGCGGACAGCTTCGTAGACAGCCTACGAAGTAGTCTAACTAGACGTCTAAAGAAATAAAATTGGAACGGCACCGCGGTCGCAAGCGCAACACCAGCGCAGACGACAGCGTCATAGCAGACATGTTGAGTTGCGCAAGACGCAGGTTTCGTAACTATTATTACCGTTGTTATTACAATTGTTACGCAATTAAAAAACTAAACAAAGTTATCTTCGTCACTAGTAACTTATTCTAAATATTTAATTGTTTTGTTTTAACATTATTGCGCAAAAAGGTGGCGCTGGCGTCACCTATTAGTTTACACAGGAAGGTTGCCTGCATCGTTGCAGACTTCGATGCTGTCTCCTTGAAGCAGTCTTCGTTGACTGCTTCGTTCGAATTGGAACGGGGCTTAACATGGCGTACTGTCCGCGAAGACGGCAATGAAGGTGTCTAAACGGTAAATTGGAACGCACCCAGAACCTATGATGCCATAAGCCCTGCTGTACGATTGGCTGAGGCCGCCAAAAGCAAACGCAAATTAGGCAGGGCTAATAAGCTTGCCGAACGAGCTATTTGCGTTTAAATTTAGGGCACATTCTTTTTATAGCAGTAAGAATTTTGGGGTGAACAATTCAAGTTACGAACGAACCCGTAAATACCGAAGCAGTTAGAGCGGCACTTTGTCGGCTGACCGCTAACACAGCCGTCGGACTTGTCTGAAACAACACTGACCAACTGATACAAGCGGCGCAGTCGCTTACGCCCCCATGTTTGTCGAGTGATCGCTTAATTTGGAAGAAACGATTAGCATGAATCGTAATAAAAATATGGCATGTGTAGAAGTCCGGCCAGAAGCAAAGGGCGAACACTGTAACTTGTGCAGTATTGCAGCGCCATCTCTGAAAGTGGGTGATAAACAAGATAACCAACATTACAGCCGTATTTCTGCGCCATCAGTGAAAGCGGGCGATTAAAAAGATAATGAAACGGCTGTCTGTGAGCTGGGGGCAACCCTATTCCGCGGCTATATTTAGTGTTAAGGCGCTGCTCTTAATATGCCATTGGCGACGTCTCGAAAACACGATTTAGCGGGAGAATTGAAATTTTCACTTAAAATATTTAATTTATCAGTGGATAAAGTATCGTTTGCCGCCGAACAAGCGCTTAGGGCCCTAAAAAACCACAAATCTTTCAAATAAATCAAAACTTGGATTTTGTCTGCATGGTCCTTTAAGGGGTGTGGGAAGGGTGGTGGAGGGGTGCAGGATGGGGTGGAGGGTTAGTCTCGGTGAAATAGAATTCTCCGATGACGCGCGGCAGAGTGCCCAGCTGCTCACGGAAGCTATACTCTTTCTCGTGTTTAGGTGTGTGCATGCTCGTTAAAGTCGCCTAGTGCGCGGGATACGGTGATATCGTTTCTGCAGGAGCTTTTCGCGAAATACATACCTTTTGGCCCGGCTTTATGTGGAATGCATAGCATAGCCTTCCTGCGATGCAGCATTTCTCGTTAAGCTGTTGAGAGAAACAGCGTAGCAGTATCAAGCCTTTGAAAAAAAGAAACGGTCAAAGTTAAAAACTGACGTTCCTCTCCCATCCGAAGCAAAAGGGGGGGAGGGGGGGTGACTTATGGCCAAATTATGTTGGTGGCAGTTCGTTCTCTCAATGGTTGTGACGTTCGATCAACTGTCTTTTATGAAGCAAGTTTTGCGTGTTTATTCATGTTTCTCATAAAAATTCTATCCTATTCAAATTGGTGTCGGCGCTGGCCTCTCGAACTACATTAATTGCCTATCTGGAGGAGCAACACATTGCTCGCTTTTTAGAGCGAATGCTCTATTACTCAAGGAACAGACCCAGCAAACGCCTTGTTCCAACAATATCATCTTTTAACTCAGCCAAGGTTAAGCCATGGAGCCTCGCGAAGTTACGGAGTGAAAGGGTATAATTGTTCCTTCGTTCCAAGGGGAGGGTAGCGAAGAGGAGAACAGAGGAACAAAGTAGGGGTGCGTGACATCAGCTAAAGATACAAGGAGGCGCTGGCTGCGTTGAAGTTTAGTTCGCGTTCGCAGCTATATACAGCGCCGACTGTGCCTACCAGCGTCTGTCTTAACTTGCGGTGTAATTGTGTGCGCGTTCACTCTTGGCATGCATAAAGATCTATCGCTCGACAAAATTTGTTTAACCTCATTCAACACCCGCACAATTTTTAACAGCGAAGTTGTTCTTTGACGACGCTTCAATGGTACGAGGCGTGGTAACGCGGGGGCAGCGATGCGGAGAGGGCATAGCCTAGGGAGGGGGAGAGCAAGCGCCTGGCACACGTGCATGAAGTTTAAGTAATTCTTCAACAAAACGTTCATACAGGAAAAGCATTTCTAAACTACCAAACCTGGTGGCAGTGTTTATACTTGTAAATATTGTTGGGCCAAAAGATAACATTAGTGTTATTTGATGCAAGACATCAACACATAAGTGATATTTGCAATATTTTTAATTAAAAACACATAGCAGCTTTAGTTTTTTATGCGAATAAAAAAAATGCTCCTTGGAAAAGGCTTTTGGCCTCAAAATGCAAAACGCGCTCGCAGCGGCCCCTCGTGGCAATGTTCCAAGTTAAACGTAGCAAAAGGCTCCAGTAGATGCCGGGAGCAGTGGAACATGGCAAAATTGGACTGGTGCAAACGGGAATCGATCTGCTACTTTTGAGAAGTTCTATGAACATTGGCCTCGCGATTAGGGAACGCCATGCGTCTTCAGTGTTAACATCTGCGTTTGCGACGCTAAGGCAGTGAGGCCAGGCTCATATTTTCGTTTTTGCCCATCGTCGCTGTTTGAATCTGCTCGGTAAAGCAGTATTTAACTCATATAGCCGGAAAGACGAAAAAATACATTTCCTTGCCCGTGGCGGCCTCAACAGCTACAGTAGTGACGCAAAATACGCGAACTCTTCATGCAGTGTGATTGGCCGATGTCCAAGTTTCAAACGTCCATACATACGCAACTGCGGTTGTGTCAATTCCTCTCTTCTGGAAGGCGGCACTTTGTTGTATTTTCAAGAAACATATGTACCGGATGGCGGTTCTTGCGTGGTTTTTTATTGTAAGAGTTGCCCACATCATTTCGGTTTCGGTTCCCTGCAACGAGATGCTTGCCGTCCGACTTTATCCTTGTCCCCGCATTCTCAATACCTCAGGAGTCTGCATACCGCGTAGGTGATGTCGGCGGCAGAATGAGTCGGATTTACCAGCACTGCCCGCCAGGACAGAACAAGGATCGTGCCGTTCCCTGCCAGACCACGAGCCGAGGGATACGTAGTGGTTGACTACGAGGCGTTTTGCCCGGTCCTTCGTAGCTCCCCTTACTTGTTTCTTTGTCGTAAGGGGCGTGCTCACACCAGTAAGACCGTCGGCTGATTCGGCAGTGTGCCTGCGAGCTGTTTCTGCTCGTATCAAAGCGCGCTGACATCTCACCAGCGCGTAAGTGTCTGTACGCAGCCCGCCGACCCGCTCGTAGAGCAATGAAGGTTGACGTCGCCAAGTCGTAATGGCGGTATACTGAGCATTGCCTAAATAAAAAAAAATCAACCTACCCGCGCCCTTCACCCCCCCCCCCCCAAAAAAAAAAAGAAAAGAAAAAAAATCCCCCCATCTCCACGAAGTGAATGATGATAAGAGGGGAGAAGCTAAAATGCTTATCAATAAAACCGTGAAACATTCGCCCACACATCAAATAAAGACTCCACACGTTGTTATAAGTCTTCTTGAAGGCGCACAC
This sequence comes from Haemaphysalis longicornis, assembly GCF_048455015.1. NCBI lineage: Eukaryota > Metazoa > Arthropoda > Arachnida > Ixodida > Ixodidae > Haemaphysalis > Haemaphysalis longicornis. The sequence continues at coordinate 213,458,651 of NW_027526295.1, forward strand.
CATCTGAATGAATGAAGGACATTAGGCGCGTTCGTCGCCATGCTCGTGTCTCGGTTTGTAGCGCAGTGGGAAGAGCTGAACGTACCTCCCGTCGCGGCCAGAGAGTCGTGGGATCGAAACCGGGCGCCGCCGCGTCAAGACCACCACTCCTCGCTCGCATAGCTTGAGACTTTCCACCGCTCCGTTGACAAGCCCGTCGACGACGTCGATGTTTGTGGTGATCATGTAGGGCTTGTTTGGGACGATGAGAATCTCCATGAGTAAGTTGGCGAATTCGGCGTGTGACATTTTAGCTACCTTGGCCGTCGCCTACTGCAGATTGTCTTGTGTCGCGTACCCCCAGTACATGTCTTGAGCTCGCAGGTGACGAACGACAACCTTTTCTTCTTCTTCTCCTTCTTGTTGGGTAGCAACGAACGCGTTGAATGTTTTGACCTCTTCTGCCAATCTTTGGTTGGCCAACCTCTAGAGGGATCCTGCCGCAATCATCATCGTGGTGCCGTGTACAGCAGCAACGAGGGACGGGACAGGGCTCGAGCAAGAGGAGCTTCGCCCCTAAAAAGGAAGCCCACACTAACGCGTAAGACTCGAAGGTGGTCAAGCTGTACGCAGCCTTCACGACCATCACAACGGCTTAAGTCCACTACTGCAGCCAATTTGCTTCTTCTTCGCTGCCGCAACGACCTTTACTCCATCACTGTTGCTATAAGTGTGAACTTACCTCATTTTTTTGGAAGTGATAACCATTGGACATTACCTTGGAGGGGCGTACGCTTTGACGTGTCTTTCTCGTTCCGAGCAAGTGTTGCCACGATTACGGTGAACGCTGGAGTTTTCTTGGGGGGCTAATGTTGACCAAGATCCCTAAGGGGGTATGCTTTGCTTGACAAACATGTTCCGGGGACGCTGGGCTGTCGTCGCGAGGCACGCATGCACAAGCGCTAGGCATTTGCTTGGTTTTTTTCAACTTCCGGGCGGTCGCCGCAACCTTGGCCAATTCCCTAAGTGGCTATGCTTGGCTGGACAAACGTGCGCAGGGGACGCTGGGCTTTCGTCACGAGGCACGCACGCACGAGCGCTAGGCATTTCCTTGGTTTTGTTATTTGCCGGGCGGTCGCCACGAGGCCCGTGCTCATGTGCGCGCGCTCGGCAATTTCTTGGTATTTTTAACTGCGGATACGAAAAATTACCATTTGATAAACAGCTTCGCTGTAAAAAAATCGGCTATGAAGGTCCAACCACGCTATGAAGGTGGTTGGACTGCGGAGCTGTAAATGACACCCACAACGATTAACCATGCTACGCCCCCTGAATTCACACTCGTCGCCCTGCAAAGAGTGAAACCGGACTCTGGCAGCCATTAATTGGTTTTCGCACTGGCGACGAAAGAAAACAGAGGGGCGTCTGGCGAAGGAAGGGTGAGCAGGAGGGCGGCACGCGCGGCTATGGTTTGATCTCTCTCACTGCCTCCCCCTCACTCTTGTTTCATGCGTCGTTGTTAATACAAATCATGTGAACACCGTTATCACACATTGTGCGGTTTACCCTTCACACGTGTGCTTTGAATGAGCGCAGTTGGCAGACCCGCGGCATTGCTCGCTGAGTACACCGTATGTCTCCCTGTACGCTCGTGTGGGCGTTGCTTAGTCGTTAAGACGAGGGGATGTCACTCCGCGACTGTATTCGGGTCCAGGTTCCATTCCTGGCGGCACCAGCAAGTTTATTTTATTTAGCCTGGGAGTTTTCTGCTGACACGGACACGAAAATTCCATAGGCTGCTAGAGGTATACTGCTTCGCCTTAAAAAAAAAAACACTTTCACAGAGCGATGTAGCCTTCCTACAGCGCTGTGCGTGCACTGGCCAGGTGAGGGGAGCGGTATTTGTAGAAATAACATCTGATCAGCTGAAGACTACCCCTTATGTCGTACTCGAAACTTTATTTACTGGATGACAGCATTTCCAGCAGCTTACCTGAGCATTCCTCGAATAACGCTTGCACAGTACGCGTCGCCCTAGCACCAAAAAATAGCTAATCATCACCGACTGCGTTCCTTAAAGCAGTAAATTTAAGCGACCGCAAATGGGTGGTCGCCCTGCTTACCACTTCGCCAGTTCACTTTGCGGAAAAGGAAAAGTGCTTCTTGTACCTGTTTTTACGCATTACGATAAAAGCTTCGATTGATATTCAGTCCTTATTTCCTACTGTAACTTCGCTGACTCTTGTGCTGTCTTTTTCTTTTGCCCCTACATTTTCAACAAACGTACCCTTCGCACAGGCATATTCAGCTTACACCTCAAGTGAAGTGTCGTAAGCCAATTTAAGTATCACATATGCGCTAGTGTGGAGTCATTTTGACTTCATTTGCTTTACTGAGCTTAGTCAAGTATACTAACTAACAAAACCAGCCACATTCTTCTGGGTACAAATATTGTCAAGGTTCAGTTTTCGGTGCGCAGTCGAACTGCAACGACCCGCCGGCGGCTGGCCGACTGATTTTGCCTACGCTGTGCTTGCTGTGGTGGGCGCGCCCAGTCAAGCCAATCAGAAAAAGTGCGCGTCAAAGGAAATGTCATAGGAAATTGGCAAGGAGGATGGAAAAGGGGAAACAGCATTTTCGTTTCGAATTGATTTTTGTCCTACGTAAATTCACGCAAACGTACCCAGGGTGGTCCAGAGATGGGCCAGGAAATCCAGATTTTAATCTGCTAAACGTTTACTCGCGACCTCTTTATTCTCGCCTGCTACTTTCACTCCCCCTTGTGGCCTAGCAACAGGGCCTAGCGTCCTCCCCTTTCTCAGTAAAGCACTGTACTATATACTCTTCCACCTCCTCCTCCTCCTCCTCCTACTACTACTACTACTACTACTACTACTACTACTACTACTACTACAACTACTACTATTACTGCTACTACAACTACTACTACTACTACTACTACTACTACAACTACTACTATTACTGCTACTACAACTACTACTACTACTACAACTACAACAAGAACTACTACTGCTACTACAACTACTACACCTACTACTGCTACTTCCACTACTACTACTACTACTACTATTACTGCTACTACTACTATTACTGCTACTACTACTACTACTACTACTACTACTACTACTACTACTACTACTACTACTACTACTACTACTGTCAGCGTATGAACGTAAGGAAACAAGCGGCAAAAGAGAGAGGTTATTCGCGCAATTGACTATACGACACAAAGCTGCTGTTCAGCTTTATTGATACCACCGCTGCACGACGCGAGGTGCGTATTTTCTAACCTTCTTCCAAGGCGGCTGCATCGCGCGCCCTTGGTCGGCTGTATCGGCGTTCTGCGGCGCGGTCTGTGACATACGAGCCCTTTTATGTCCCGAAAAGGAATGAGAGAGGGACGTAGAAAAAAATGCGCAAAAAGCAGGCAAGGACAGAGGGAGGATGACAACCACTGCATCGTATCAGTGCAGACCTTGTTGTCCTCTCTCTGTCCTTGTCTCTCTCTTGCGATGTTTTTTCCTCGCTGATGTACCAACACGCCCAGTTTTCCACAAGAGGAGCTTGAGAGAGAAAGGCCAGCTTTGACTGATATTTAAAGAAAAAAAATTCCCCGCTGTGAAGGTCGTTGGAAAACAAAGCTGTAAACGACATCCACAACAATCGCCCATGTGACGTCATTTGAATTCACACACGTCGCTCCACAAAGAGTGAAACCAGAGATTCTGCCAGCCGCTACCGGGAATTCGTGGGGACCCGCCCCGAACGCAGCAGCGTCCTCCACGGCCGGGCTAGAGCGGCGAACGCCGTTGCTGTATCCCGCCCGTGCGTCGGCGGAAAGAAAACGGAGAGGAGGTGTCTTTTGAAGGTGAAACAGCGGAACCTAGCCTTCCTGATGTGCTAGCTCATGGCTACACCACCGAGCGACACAAGCGCAGACACCGAAACAATTCGGCATGTGAGCTAAGTTATTCCCATTTAAACAGATTTAGACTAGTTCGTTTAGTAAGTTTGAGAACTGCGAGAAAGCTGAGGGAACTTTTAGAATCACTATTTATCAGAACCAGTTCGTATTAAACCACAACCGAATCCGTATTCACCAATTTAGAAAACGGAGTCCCGTCCGTGGCAAGCAGTGCGGGAAAGGTAGCGTTTCTCTAGCGGCCAGATGTCTGTATGTGGTCTCTACATTTTTTTTCTGCCCTGCAAACCAATCCTTAACCTATCTTTGCCGCACGAGCTCTTAATTCCGTCGGGTCTGGCTTACGCAGGAGGTGCTGTTAAACGAGTTAATCAAGCCGTGCTCAGGAAGCGCGCAATGGACGTGAAGCTGCGCCAAAACAGGCAAAAACAAAAGTCTCTAAAACAGACGAAAAAGGCGACGGAACGGTCCCGCCGACGCGCCCGCGGGGGTGAGAAGGCTCCGGGGCGCGGAGAACGCTGGTTAATAGCGTCCATTCGCCGCTCCATCTACAGTGAGCTCCGTGAGTGAAAATCGCCCTCCCCGTCCCCAGCTGCTTTGGAAGTTTCTTTTGCTTCAAAAGGCTTTATCGCTGCACAATAGCCGAAGAAGCTAAAAAGGCGTGATCCTTTTGTTACAACAAAACTTTAGCATTTAATGCCCTCAATTCTCTAAGCCCGTGTGCAAATTTAAGTCGTTTTCGAAGCTGTAACAGAATTGCGTGTAATGTTTTCAATAAGGTTATTTAGTCTTACTGTATGGGTTACCTCACGTGGGCTGTGTCATCTGCCGCGTTTTTCAAATAATTGCTCCCAAATGCACTGCCTTCCTCTTCCGCTGTTGCTACAGGCTGTCTTTGTCCAGTCACTCGGATACCTCCGGCCGTATATTTCTCGCTATAATAAGCGCTCACGACACAATTTAAAATGTTTGTGATTGTGATGCCAATCGCAATTAGCTAGCGGTGTAAGTGGATTCGACGTACGATTATAGCAGGCAAGCTTCGAGCTTACTTTCAGCTTCAGTTTCTCACCTCCAGTAGCGCAGCCACAGTCCAGGGGTACTTTACGGTCAGCTGTTTGCCGCACTTCTCGAAGTATTTTGCCCCCAAAGCAGCGCTCCGAGATGTGGTTAGGATGCCTGCATTTCCCCCCGAAGATCATTTTATCTCCATATGCATAGTTGTCCACCCTCTCACTCGCGCTATCATTCCCATGATTTTAATTGTGTGCAACCATTCCTTTGACATTGGTTTTCAAATACTGTAGTATTGCTTGAGCAACTTAAACGCGAACATTTGGTGCGTCTGTCACGCGGCCAAAAGTTGACGGCATGCTTGGAACAGAAGCATATATATTGCCGCGAACCATGCATTGAGTTTGTTTGTTTATGTTTTGTTTTTCTGCCCGGCCGCGCCCGGCTATGTCATCTGTGCCCCAAGTGAAGAGCATGTTTCATTCTTTATTTTTATGCCGAACGGGTTATCTTATTGTGATAAGAAGAGCGTTTCACCATAACGTCACTAGCCTAGAATAATCTTCTTTCATCTAGAATGTTCTCGATGAAAATCGACGGCTCGAGAAACACTCGCGCCGAAAGATACTGCTGCTTCACCGCCTGTGTATTCTTTCAATTTTTAGGGGAGCACCATTTCGCTCCAATTAACCTATGTTCCTTGAAGACAACTGCGTCGTCTTTAGCATTGTGAAAATATATAGACAAGAGTGCTCTGGTGGCATGGTGGCTTTCATCATACATATCTATTTCTCAACAAAAAGGAAAAATTAGGCATATTTGATGCAAAATTTGAGCCCATAACTCACAGTAACCCCGTTCTTTTGAATAATGTATACAGGATTGGCTTTTTGCGAACGCAAGAAGAAAAAGTGGTAAAAATTCGGTGTCAAAGATATCTGACGTAAATAGTAAACAAAGATCTCTCTTCCAGCTGTTTAGAGAACTACGGAAATAGAAGGTTCTTTCTAATTGTGCGGAAGCTGTCCAAACGAGAGAAAATTGTATCGAATTGAGAAAGATTTTATTGGATACATTACGGGAGGAGCGAAAGGGGAGCAGAGCAGCCTTAGAAGAGGGGAAGGGAAAAAAGGAAAACCATCCCTCTCCAATCAAAGCTGAAAGAATCGCAAAAGCTAGCAGTTCGCCCAACCTTCGCTCGAATCGCGTCCAATCGATCGCCAAACCTTGAAAGACCCGAATCGCAAACGAAGAAGGCAACCACGCGACGATTTTTCACGCACTAAGTAAACGTATCTGCGAACGATCTGAATGTATACCGATACGTGGTTGACGAGATAAATTATACTATTGCGGTCATTCTCCACGATCTACGCGTGAATTCTCTTATCTGTAACCGTTCCTTTCTCACAATTTTCAAGTAACAGTTTTGACACAATACAAACCCGGTTTCATGCACGCGCCGTGTGTCCGGAGATCTTCTGAGAGCTTTTCGGTCGACCAACCGGTCTATGGGGTTTTGTGAGCGAACGCTATCGGTCTCACTCAGAAAGCGCTCGCTTTAAAATGGTACCGAGATGGGCAAACTTCTATTGGGCACATTACGGAATGAGTACGAGGGGAGAACACCCTGAAAAAGCGGGGAGAGCAGAAAAGGTGTTACGAATCAGGGGTGGCCGAATACAAATACGACTTTTCAACGACATTTCCAGCGAAGCAAGCAGACATGTGGAGTTACGAATCAGTGCGCGGCGCCCACTTCCAAGTGGGCGCCTCTCTGTCGGTGATCCAAGCTTGCAGCGACAGCCAGCAGATCCCAACAAGCCGCAACATGCTTGGGAAAGGTCGGATCGCAGGCGCCTCTCTGTCGCCGTGATTCGAACTCCGGCGGCGGCGATAAACGTGGCATGCAGAGTCGTGTCAGAAGGAGGCGGGCACCGTTGCGGAGTCCTCCTCTCTCACCTCTCTCGGACTCTGCGTGCGCCGCTACTACCAACACCGACCAACAAAACTAAAGGAAAGGCTTGATTGACCGTTAGCGATTTGGGTATAAATAAGACGCTCAAGCTCTCTAGTTCATTCCTGCTTGCGCAGTGAATCAATGCTGTCAGTCTGCTCGAGTCCTGTACTGTAACCTCGCCCAGAAGGGCATTGTTCTTTCCTTGTTTCGGCTCATCTCTCGACAAGCAGTCAACCAGTTAAGTTTGCCTTCGGCTTCTTGTCGTCATCTTCAAGGCAGCATCATTTACTGGCCGCTCACCAGCACGCTACCTCGCATGGCGGAGGCGACGGAGCTCGGTTCGGAAACGCCTGCCCGAATGCAAAAACGGGTGGCCAGCTCTGGGATGGCAATTTCGTAACAGTGGCCACCATTTCTCGTTTTTAAGCGAAACTTCATGATATTCTTGGTGGTTAGGTTGTTATCGATGGATGGTATAAAACGTTTCAAGTACTGAACATGTTTGCTTTTAAGAATTTGTATTCATCAAAAATGGCGACTGCATCTTTATTTTTTGTATTGGTATGTTGAGTAGTTTGCCGGCGCGACAATGGAAACAGATCGTCTTGAAAGGAGTTTGCTGTTAAACCAAACAATTTCCAGCTGCAGTCTACTTCGGAAGAGAGATGTGGGGTATAGTTTCGCGTACGAGAAGAAAATTAAGAAAGAACAGGGTTTCATAAATTGCCTCATTTAAAAAAAAATGTACCAGGTCACTACAACCCGGTTTCACCCATCTGGAGATTATCATCAGACATAAAACACCACTTCTGAAAAATATGAGGATTAAACAAAAAACTAAATGAAGACGAAAAGAATGGTAATAAAACTTCAGAATTTATCTTGACCAAGAACTGTTAGAATAAGACTATAACTGTAAACTTGAACATAAAGTTTGCATCTGCGGTGGTTACGTTTCGTAAGTTAGATGAAATTAACACAGCTATATAGAAACACCTAACCATCTAGCGTGCTTTATCTGCGTACACCATCTGGGTACCATTAAACATTAAATTATGTCTGGTTGTACGATGTAGATTTTCAGATAGATTACAAAGGAAGGGCGTATATAGACTTGCCGGGGCTTTTTCCGCAGGGATCAAATCCTCTTTTATTCGGTCCTGGCCCCACCCGTGCGCAGTCTAGGAATAGGCAGAGCAGAGCGACCAGCCATGCTACTTCACCGTGCATGGCTGCGGCATTAAATGGGGACTTCAATACCAGCCTTTCGCAGTTTGTGCAGGCGGCTGGAATCCATCATATCCGCTACGTTCCTGCCAAAGTCAATAAAGAAAGCGCGAAGGCTACGACCAAGTAAATTGTAGATGCGTTCATTCTAATGGACTTAATATTCTGTCATCAGCTGTCAGTGAATCTAACTGAAGGCTCGAGATCTGTAACGTGCGACTAAATGTTTCCTACTTCCTTATATACACGGTCTCTTCACTAACGTAGTAGCTTCTATTGCAAGGCACCATGGTTTTTCTACCTTCGCAGCTGTTTATCTTCGTTCTGCCGTCAATTCGTTATACAAAAAAGAACGATAAACATAACAGCTGGAATAAGCGAATACAGTGGGGTTCAAAGCAACGTACCGGGGTGTTACATGTGCAGGCTGTCAAGTGCAAGGTAAAGGGATTCGCAATTCGTCCATGCTGATTTGTGAGATTAGTAAACGCTGCGTTCAAGCAAAGAGTTGCAGTGCTAATACCTCTTCTCTTCAACATACCTCTCCCCTTCAACTCTCCCCTTCAGAGCTGAGCCCGTCCGCTACGTTATGGCCCTAACTCTTAGAGCACATAGCCTTATTGATGGACACACAGACGCCTTCGTAGCCGCCTGCTAGTGCCGCACCTTCATGCCGTGGTTATACCTCCACCGCCACCCCCATAATGGACCAAACCGGCACGATCCGGACGTAACTCAAAACGAATCCCTCTATCTCTCTGTCTCTCTCGGGGATGAAAGTATGAAAGGATGAAAATTCAAATTCAGTCTTGAAAGCATGAACTGGTCTAGAGGGAGTAATGGGAACGATTAACGATTGATACAGAGGAGCAACGGTTGGTCTCCAGTGGGCTAACAGGGGAGACCAAAGCAGCAACAGTTGCACTGGTATTTTGAGTCCCTCTTCCACTCGAGCCACCTTTCGAGGAGCTCCTCGAAATCGATTTCCGCGTGTATATGCATTGCGGAATCATCCCCTAAGCCGAGTGGAAGAAGCAAATGTAGTGGAGGAGGGACTCAGCACACGGCCCTTAGTCCTTATGGTGGAGCAACAGTTGAACCGTGAAGGGACTAAATGTAGGGGGACTAACAGTTTTGGGACGAACCTTGCCGTAAGTTTGAAAAGGGACTATTGCTAGTAGCGACACATTTAGTCCCCAAAAGGACCAATGGCGATGTACCGTTAGTACGTTTTCGCTACGAGTGTGCCTTTGTACTTACGCCTACTCGTACACACGGGCAGTAATTCTCACAAATTTATGCGTATACAAATGTTTCTGGTGGCTCCCACATATACTCACAAATTTCTTCCCCGAATTTCGGCCTCTTCGCGACAATGAGCTCAGTTTGTAAGGCGTTGCGCTGCTCAACTCAAGGACGCGGGTTCCATGTTGCTCGTGCCAGCCATTTCTTCTTTTTTTGTGTGGAGGCTAGAAACGAAAGTACCCGTGTCCAGCGGTTTCAGTGCACGCTAATTATCCCCTGGTAGTCAAAATTAATTCGGAGATCTTATCTACGGCAGTCCTCACAGCCCTGGCGGTGTGTTAAACCCCCCTAATTTGAAAGGTTTCTCTGCGTTCCGAGTGTAGGCCGATCTCTGCACACTGCTGCGACGTTGTCATCCCACCGCTGACAACCCGTTGCTGCATACGGGAGGGTGCACCCGAGCCGAACTCTGTCGCCTCCGACATACGTGTGGTAGCGTGGTGAAGCGAGCGGCCAGCCCATGCTGCAGCCGTGAAGAAGACCAGAAGCCGAAGGCCAACTTAACTTGTTTACTTCATGGCGAAAGATGGGCCGAAGCCAGACAAGAGGAATGCCCCGACGGGCGAGGTTACAGTACAGGACTGGAGCAGAGTGACAGTATTGATTCACTGCTCAAACAAGAATGAACTACAGCGCTTGGGGCTCTTATTTATACCCAAAGCGCTAACGGTCAAACAAGCGTTCCCGAGATTGTGCACACGACACGAACGGTACAGACACACAAAACACTCTTTCCAGAGTTCGTGAGCAGCCGGTAGTAGAGGCACACGCTCAGTCCCAGAGAGGGGAGAAAGGAGGTCTCGGCAGCGGCTTCCGCGTCCTTCGGACAAGTCTGGGAGTTGCGTCGGCCACCACAGAAGTTTAAATCACGCCGGTAGCGAGGCGCCAGCGATCCAGACATGTGGCGATGCGTTTGAATCCATCGGCTGCAAGCGTGAGTCGTCGACAGGGGGCCTGCTTGTAAGGCGCACGTAGTGGAGGCTTCGCCACACCACCGAGGAGTGTTGCACAAAGCAATGTGGTGGGCTAATTCATAACAACACAAAGGCGTCAGATTAAATTGTAGCGGTTTGAATTCAGCTTGTCCGCAAGGGCGGACTAAGGAACGCGGTGACGATCATTGTTTTAGTTGCGAATAGCTCCCGCACCTATTGAGATGGCGGAGAATATTGAACATTTAACAGGTATTATAGCGATGGTAGCGCGGGTTGACCCTGATGGGGCTGTCTTCTCTCTCCTTGTGGGTGTTTTGTTCCGTCTCCCCTCTTCGGCTGGAGCGAAGGAAACGGTCACCACGGGTTCCATTGTTTTGTTCCCTGAGAAACGTCGAGGGAATACCTGTCTTTCCTCGTGATCGTCGAAAGGAAGGAGGGGGGTGGGGATCAGAGCCCTAAGGTAATTTAGCGCACTGCTTTTGGCTAAGGACTCGTTGAAGGAGGCTAGCCGGCGACTGGATGCGCTAAATTCAACGAGTTGCACAGGAGCTGCGGTCGTGAACGTCCGCAGCCAAGACTCGCTCCCGTGGTGGTCTCTGGGCGCCATATGTCCAGTCTTGGTAGCTTGTCAACCCTTCTACGGTAGGCATCTTTTTGGTCCGTGAACCCCACGTTAGGAATCCTGGGCGCTATATTATCGTGCGCTAATGCACAGTTTAATCATAACCTAGTTACCCTGTGGCCTTTTATCATTCTCCAGTGTCTTGTGTATATTTGCAAACACTTGTAAAAACTTTTTCTTCATCGTCTACCTCCCTACATCTCATCATCCGGCACCTCACACCCCTCAAACGGCGAAGCCACCCAACCTCACCAATGAACCAAATTTACCGCTTCATTCTTGGCCAATCTCTTAGTCCCCAAAAGCGATGACACTGGCGATGACTACAGAAAAAGATTATGATGGTTGGTGGATAGCGAGCGCTCAGTATGCGTAGTTCTCTCATTTCTATTGAGTTCTTTCTCGCGTGTTTTTCAATATGTCACCACGCCATGCAACTAGCCCATCTGAAATCCTCTGCATTCACCTCCTCGGCGTGTCTTCTCCGTTATAGCAATGGCGCAGTTTCGTGAAGCGCGATTGGTTACAGTTCGCGAACACTCTTTTTAGTAAATATCCGTAGATAAGAACCGCTCTAAAAGGCAGACAGTAAAAAGAGACCCTATACAACTTGAAGGGCCAGGGACGGCATTAAGGAAATCAATTATGACCAGAGGACGCATCCAGAGTCGTCACGTGACCGAGACAGCTGATGCCAAATGAAGTAAGTGCGCTATAGCTTGTAGCTCGAAAATGAGGCGTTCAAATGAAGTAGTCAGATTAGTGGGAGACGACGGCAATGACGATGTAACATGCCTGCCGAATGTACGCACGTCGATTAAGATGATGGCGACGATTACGACAATAAACACTTAACATGTCGACCGCCGGCGAAGACAAGAATCGCGAATAAATTTTTATGCATCAACCAATCCCCTTTGTTGCCAGGCTTATTCCACATCAAGGGGATCGTCGTCATAATCATCGGTTAATTATCAACATCTTGCCTACCAGCCAACTCACCAAGCAACTGGATTAGCTGCTCTATTGTTAACACAATTGCACAGTATAACGTTATTACGACCATAGCACTCTTTCCGTGTCCACTTATTGCACGTGGCGAAGCCACAGGCACTCGCAGTGCATCGTTCTTTAGTGAACGGTCTTAACCAACCACTTTTACTCCTGCTGGGGCTGTAAATTATTGGAGAAGTTCTTTCCATTCATGGCGCACGCTTATCAATAAACATAAAGGCGTGCCCATTATGTTCTACTTGCGCGTATCTGAGCTTCAAGTCTTCGCCATAATAAGCCAGGAGTAAGGCAGGGCTTGTAAATTACTTGTTCTATTTTCGCCTGCTGGATTATCTCTTTTAAGAAAAATGTCATAATGCAGTCTTTCCTACCGGCGCCACAACGGACATTATTAGGTACGTGAAGTTCTATGCAACATTCTGAGAAGCTCCTGATGGGTTCTCCAAGAGAAAGCCAACCAGAACACTTAATAAAACGCCATATCGCCGTCTAACGAAGTTGTAGAAGCCTCTCGTGTGACCCCTGTTGTTGTTTTTATTTTCTATGACATGGAAGGAAAGTTCAATACATGACGAAAAAGATCTAACTGTATCGTTCACTGGAAGAATCGTGTTTCTGCTCAGAGCGGGGTGTAAACGACAGCAAACTGAAAGTGGATAGCCAGAAATAAAAACATGTTTCAATGTCAAGGGCCGAGTAGCGTGTGCAGTCTGCAATGGTGGGAAGAAAAAAATATGGGGAAGATTAACATGTGTCACTGTCATGGTCGTGGAAAAAGTAAAAAAAAGTAAAACAACAGCGAGTTGTCCCTCGGTGTCCTCTTGTTGGGCCTTCTGAGAGCTTAAACTTTACCAACTGAGTTCGTCCACACCTGTGCACTGCAATTCCGAAGTACGCTTTTCCACAACCCGAACCGTGTGCACGTAATCCCAGATGGCAACTTTATGCACTCGTTGGCTCCTTGGTTCCACCGGCTGAGAGGATATCAAAAGGTTCTTCCCGTCTCAACACGCAGCCGAACTCATCACACAGATCAGCCACGATGACGCCAAGGTAAGCGGCGGTGGACAGTACCAATTCTTCTCGAAGCCTATCGTCGACGTCGAGGTGCACCTCTTCTAATATTCCTTGATGGAAGTGAATGGGACTCCGGCGTTCACCGGAAAAGAAGTACTCTAAATCTTCTGTGCGGTCTCTCTCTAGGTTTTATACGTCAGATCGGGACATGGGAGTAGCATGCGCATCAGAGGGGGGGCTGTCCCCAGCTCCATCAGTCGGGTAATCCAGGCACAAAGCGGCCAAGGATGCTCCCGGAGCTGAATTTATCCCGCTGTCACCTTCGCTGCCTTCAACTCTGACGCTGTCACTATCACCAAGCATCAGCGTTGGCGCATAAAATGGGGATGGCTCACCGCAGTTTCCTTCCTCCATGTTCTCCTGCCGTTTCTACATAGCGTGGGGTGAGCCTGGTAGTCAGCCGCCTGGCATATAGCTTGCCTTTCCACTGCCTCAACAGACAGGAGACTGATCAAGCCAACGTCATACTCCGCACGGCTTACAAAGCGGCCCTCGGTCTCCCAAATTATACATCAAATGAAAAGCTGATGAGCTTGGGTGTATCCAACACCTTTGAAAAAACCAGAGAGGCACTCCTCATCTCGCAAAAACAACGCCTGCAAAAAACAAAAGCTGGCAGGTCTATCCTGCAAAGAGTGGGGTCCCCCGCGGACGTACACTCGATTATTGACAAAGTGTACATGAGCAGAGCAGTACGAACACGACTGAAAGTGCTCCCCCCACCTCGAAACATGGACCCCTACCTACACAAAGAGAGAAGAATAGCACGAGTAGCCTTCCTACGAAAAGAACTTAAAAACAAAACAAAAAAAAACTGTCATCTACACGGACGCTGCTTTCTACAGCGGGAAAAATGCCTCCATCGTTATAATCTATCACGAAGGAGCCATCAAAGATTGCCTCACGCTAGAAGACACCAGTGCCGACGAAGCCGAAACTGGTGCTCTCCTCCTGGCAATAAGGTATGGGCAGCACAGGAACGAAAGCCTCCAAGTAGTCACAGATTCCAAAAAGGCTATGCAAAATATTATAAATGGAAGAATTCACAAGCGTCTTAAAAAACTGGAGCCAGAAATGTCGCATCAGTTCCCCACCGCATTGCCTGGACTCCGGGACACGAGGAGCTGGAGGGAAACGAGAGGGCCGACCAGGCTGCGTGTGATCCTACAAACCGTGCGGCTAACAGTCCTAGCCTTCTGCAGCCCCTCCCAAGTGACTTTGGCGAATGCCTCACTGTCCAAACAGGTGAACGAGCCCTTTTCCCAAACCCGGACAAGAACCTTTCTGGCGCAGAACTTCAAACGCTGAGGCAAATCCAGACGAACACTTACCCTAACAAATCCCGGCTATCAGAAATGTTCCCTCAAACACACACAGACGCGTGCAATGAATGCGGAAACCCTTCCAACTTATTTCATGCAACATGGGCCTGCCCTATCATCTGGCCTTCAGGAAACAACACTCCAAATACGGTCGCGCTATGGGAGGCAGCTCTGGCCAGCTCCGACTTCTGGATTCAGATGGACTTAATTCTTCGAGGCCGGAGAGGAGCAGAAGAGTCTGGGGCCCTGGGAGGAGGACACCCCCACTAAGGCAATCGCGACACCTTCTTTTTTTTTCCTAATAAACGTTTATTTCTTTCTCTCTCTCTCTCTGGCAGGATATGGCGGCCTTACAAGGGTGGTGAGTGCCATGATAACGAATAATAGGATGATCATGATGATAATAATGCCACCGATGAACGTTCCACTAAGTGCGGTGGAATATTGGCCAGGGAAAAGGCCGGTTACTACACTCCTGTGAGAGCCCTTCCCTCCTCTCAGATCAATACAGTTTGGTGACTGATTGATTGACGAAGCGGCACCTGCAGACCGTTTGTTGTCCTTTTCGTCACCCAGCTACAGGATAAGCAAAAGCGATTGCTTCGCATTCCCTAACGTATGTGCCCGCATCTGTCTTGAACCTTAAATGTAACGCAGTGCCTAGAGTGCCGTCCGACGGCACTCCAGCTGATCGCAACAGGAATGGCGAGAGTGTCGTCCTACGACATTCGAATATTTAGACTAGGCTAGCACCGGCCAAACTGACTGTCGATGTAGTGTAGAGGATCTGTCTTAGCTTCCTGATCCCAACTATGGTGATTCGGGAACAGCTCTAGCCGCGGTTGTTTTCTTTTTTTTTCATCTTTAAATTGAACTATAATTTTTATGACTGAGGTTACATTTCGCGTTTTAAGTGATTTCTTTGTGTGCGTTAGGTCATTTTATGTTATGTTTAGGTTACAGTTTTGTAATAAAACTGGCACATGCGGCAGTTTTATTACAAAACGCTGGTGGACGTCGATATAGCGGAGTGCTTATAATGCCGTTGTTATAATGTGCTTATAATGCTGGCCTTAGTTTAATTTCATTTCTCCCTCAAAGGCCCGAGAGCATTACATAAGGGGGACAATAAGGGGGACATTACGGGGACAATACGTATAACTTATGACGTTTGAGGAATCGCTCGAGCTTTCAGATTCATAAAAACTTTTAAATTTGCTTTTAAGCTTTGCATGTACTTGCGAAGTGCTTCAGTGTATACGGTCTTCAGCCTTCGAATGCCCTGGGGCACAGAAAAGTGGACCAGGCCGGCCTGTCCTTCAGCTGAGATTTTCGCCTTTAGTAGTATTTCGGGACGAAGCGCATGCGCAATTTCCCAAGGTGTTTCATAATACAGAGCAGCCCACGCAGAAATAAGGGCTGAACGGGAAATACATTCCATAATAGTTTACGTAAAGGCTGCTACTGACTTTTTTGAGTTTGTGCTCACCACTAATCCCGACCCTACCCATGACCAGTAGGTTGAGCAGCTGACTAGCTCCGAGCCCTCGCACTAGTGATGACTAGTGGAGGGGGCCCAGATGTTCAGCCAGCGCCAAGGCATCTTGGACTAAGGATATATCTGAATGGGTGGGGTCCCTTACATCATCCTTCTGCTCACAATGCAATAAAATCTTTCTCTTCTAATACTCGTCATCATCATCACCAGCCTATCTACGCCCACTGCAGGGCAAAGGCCTCTCCCATTATTCTCCAATTACCTCGTTCCTGTGCCAACTGTGACCAATTTATCCCCGCAAACTTCTTGATCTCATCTGCCCATCTAACTTTCTGCCGCCCCCTGCAACGCTTGCCTTCTCTAGGGATCCACTCTGTTACCCTTAATGACCAGCGGTTATCTTGCCTTCGCATTACATTCCCTGCCCACGTCCATTTCTTCTTCTTAATTTCTACTAATATGTCTTTAACACCAGTTTGCTCCCTGACCCACTCCGCTCTCTTCTTGTCCCTTAATGTTACACCTATCATTTTCCGCTCCATTGCCCGCTGAGTCGTTCTCAATTTAAGTTGAATCCTCTTAGTGAGCCTCCAAGTTTCTGCCCCGTAGAGGAGTACCGGTAAGATGCAGCTGTCATACACTTTCTTCTTCAGGGAGAATAATAGGCTGCCATTCATTATCTGAGAATGTCTGCCGTATGCAGTCCACCCCATTCTGATCCTTCTAATTATCTCTGCCTCACTGTTGGGATACGGAGTCACAACTTGGCCTAAGTATATATATTCGCTTACCACTTCCACTGCCTCGCCATCTATCTCAAACTGCTGTGCTGTCCCGAGGTTATTGATCATTACTTTAGTTTTCTGCATATTAATTTTCAGGCCCACGGTTCTACTCTGTTCGCCCAGTGCGGAAAGCATGCTTTGCAATTCGTCCCCCGAGTTACTTAGCAAGGCAACGTCATCAGCAAATCTGAGGTTACTGAGGTATTCTCCATTAACCCTTACTCCCACCTGTTCCCAATCCAACGTTCTGAATACTTCTTGTAAGCATGCTGTGAATAACATTGGAGAGATTGTGTCTCCTTGTCTGACACCCTTCCTTATAGGTATTTTACTGCTCTCCCTATGGAGGATGATGGTAGCTGTAGACCCACTGTAGATATCCTCTAGTATTCTTACATAATGCTCATCTACCCCCTGGTTCCTAATGCCTGAATGACTGCTAGGGGTTCGACCGAGTCTAATGCTTTCTCATAATCTATGAAGGCTATTTATAGAGGTTCAGTATACTCAGCGCACTTCTCTATCACCTGATTGATTGTGTGAATATGGTCCATTGTTGAATAACCTTTACGGAACCCTGCTTGTTCTTTAGGTTGACTGAAATCTAAGGTTGCAGAGATTCGGTTAGCGATTATCTTGGTAAATACCTTGTAGATGACTGACAGTAAGCTGATCGGCCTGTAATTTTTCAAGTCCTTCATGTCGCCTTTCTTATGGATTAGGATGATGTTCGCGTTCTTCCAAGATTCCGGTACCATTGCGGTCATTAGGCATTGCGTATACAGGTTTGCCAGTTTTTCAAGTACAATTTCTCCGCCATCCTTCAAGAGGTCTGCTGTTATCTGATCCTCCCCAGATGCTTTGCCCCCTTTCATTTCTTTCAAAGCCTTCCTTACTTCTTCGGTCGTTACTGGTGGGATGTCTATCTCCTCTGAACTACTGTCTCGTTCGGCATTATCCTGGATGTCCCGGCTACTGTACCCGGGTGTCCCGGCTACTACACCTTACCCTTCCGAGCACTTCTACATCCTGCACGATGCCAGGGTTATCGCATAATATTAAGTCTATTTCATTTTTGTGCTCCCCATTCGGGCTCCTCCAGGTCCACTTCCGACTCTCCCGTTTACAGAAGAAGGTATTCATTATGCGTAGGTTGTTCCGTTCTGCAAACTCAACTAGTAGGTCCCCCCTGCTATTTCTACAGCCCAGACCATAGTTCCCAACTGCCTTGTCTCCAGCCTGATTCTTGCCTACTTTAGCATTGAAGTCCCCCATAACTACGGTATACTGCGTTTTTACTTTGGCCATTGCCGATTCCACATCTTCATAGAAGCGTTCCACTACTTGGTCGTCGTGGCTGGATGTGGGCGCGTAGCCCTGCACCACCTTGAGCTTGTACCTCTTATTGAGCCTAATTACAAGACCTGCTGCCCTTTCGTTAATGCTATAGTATTCGTCTATGTTGCCAGCTATGCTTTTATTGACTAGAAATCCCACTCCCAGTTCTCTTCTGTCCTCTAGACTACGTTAATATAGGACGTGTCCATTTTTCAGCACCGTAAAGGCTTCGCCTGCCCTCCTAACCTCGCTAAGCCCTATTACATCCCATTTAATGCCCTCTAGTTCCTCGAACAACACCTCGAGACTTGCTTCGCTAGATAAGGTTCGCACGTTAAACGTTGCCAGGTTCAGATTCCATTTGCGGCCTGTCCGGATCCAGGGATTCTTAGCCCCCTCTGCTGCGTCACAGTCTGACCGCCGCCGTGGTCAGTTGCTTCGCAACCGCTGGGGACTGAGGGCCGAGGGTTAATTGGTGTATTCATGGGAGGTTGTGGCCGTTACTACACCAGGGTGGCCAATCCTGCTCTGGTGAGGGAGTGCATTACCGGCAATGGTCGCCGGGGTCAGGCCGCACCCCAAGCCCCTTTGTGCAATTCCATCAATACGCGGATTTTTTTTTAAAATCCGGTGGGGATTGTATTTAAATACTAGGAATTGTATTTCCTAATTTTTATGGCAGCAAGAGAAAGGGTAAAATTCGCGCATTTGCGAGGCGGTGAATGTTATAGAAATAGACAGAAAACATTTTATTCAGCACTACAATATGTTCTCGTATAGAGACTCAGGTGTGAAACCCTAAGGGGTGTTTGCGTATCGAGTTGCAATTCGCAGCGACACACAAAGTAACTCTTCACGTATTGACAGCGCAAAACTTAAGAAATGCGTATGTAAGATGTCGCGGGGAGTGCTGCCAGCCCTTGTCCGTGATCTTTTGTGTTCGTCTTTCTTGCTTATGGAACGTGTCAGACATGGGGGTGCATTCCCACCAACTCATCCAAACGTCTTGCATACGAACCACCAATGCATTTGGAACACAAATGTAACCAGTTGACATAAAATAGGGGGGGGGGGGGGTGTACGTCTCCATTTTCGCAGACTGACTCAGCATAAAGCAGACGAACCATGCTGGGTTCGGATCCCACCCGGCGGGCATGTTTTTATACGCTTTCTGCTTTAAAAAATAGATTTTTTTCAAGAAAATAAAATGACCTGCCGCCACATTTTCTCCTTTGCTTTCCTTGGCTTTCTTGACTGCCTACACGTATTTCTGGCTTCATTCAACAACTCCCTCTCTCCCATTCTCATTCGCTACAAGCATAGCGAGGGTCTCTGTTCTGACAGTCTTGGTGCCATAGGTGAGGATTCAACGCTGGTCGACGGTTCCTGACATGTCGTAGGCGCTCGAGTCACTGCCCGGGGGTGCAAAAGAAGGTCCCCTTCAGCCCGAGTAGTGCGAGTGGCACTGGCTACCACCCCCAAGCACAAAAAATAATGACCTCGGCATAAATTCCTAAAATAGTGGAGGGGAGCACAGCCCCGCCGGTAGCGTAGTGGTCATCGCACCAGGCGCGTATTCTGGAGATCGTGGGTTAGAATCCCACGCGCCGGGCATCGGGCATGTTTTTCTCCGCTTTCTTTCTTCCTTTAAAAAATATATGTTTCAAGACAAGTAAAATGACCCACCACATTTTCCTCTTTCTTTTTCTTAGCCCTTTCAGACGCCATGTGTCATGTGTCAAGGGCAACCCCTGAGAGGGGATGCAGCAAAACCCAAGGAAAGGGAAAAAACAAAGAAACGCCAATTTGAACAGCGCGAGGAGCGCACCACTGAGGTAACGCCAGCGCTCAAACCCCGTGGCATTATAGTCAAATATGGCACTGCACTGGTCAGCCAATTAGAGAACGCCGCGCAGGAGACCAGTGGCGTGACGACCACATATGGAGATGAAAAGGCAAGGAACCAATGAGAGTGCGCCACGAGAAAGCCCAGAGGGGTTAAAAGCGGGGCGCACAAAGAGGCAAGAACCAAGAGGCAAGAAACCAGGAGGCGGCAGAAGCACGTGAGCTTCAAGGAACGAGCAAGGGGACGCGGCCAGGCCACCGACTACGCCTACCAAGCCTGGGCGGGAGCCGGCCGACTTCGCATAGGCTGCAGCATCCCAGGTGCACAACGAACCTGTGTCTTCGTGTCCCCAGCGGCGGTGGTCGGGCAACTGCGGCCAACGTCCACGCTCCGTCGACCTTCGTTTCGAGGGCCCCGAAAGGCTACGTTCATGCCGAGCCTACCTGGGACCTCCAGCGGCAGCGGCTACCAGGGGGTAGCCACCGAGGAAACCTCAGGACTCGCGGAGCCCACGCCGTCCAAGGAACGGCCGTGCACATCGAACGCCTGCATCAAGGACCTCCAGCGGCAGCGGCTACCAGGGGCTAGCCACCAAGGGAGCCAGTCGGGACACGCGGAGCCCACGCCGTCCAGGGAGTGACCGCGTGCATCGAACGCCGGCACACAAGCGAGACGAGGACGGCTACCACCGAGTCGCGGCCACGCAGCGCGTGCGACTCGTCAGCGCCGACGACAGCGGGGTAGGCCAGCTTATTAGGGACATAGTCGTAGGATACAACAACTAGGGAGTTGTGGTGAGAAAGACATTAAGTAGGACTTAAAATAATGAGTGTAATGTGTACAACTTTATTGTAAACTTTTGGGTTTTGGTGTGGATTGTATTTTGGATTATTTAGTTAGGGGTTAAGTGGTTGGCGGTTTTGCACGATTTATTTCTTGATTGCTTTGCTTTAGGGTTTCTCTAAGTGTGCATTAAATGTTCGTTGTGTTAAACATGCCCACGGCTTTCCTGGGTCCATCTCTCTGAGCTTGTCTAGACAACCTCACCATCCGTCACGTGACACCACGTACACAACTGTGTACATTTCAATCGTGCGGATTTTCACGAAAAGAAATACCAAAACAAAGTTTTCGCTAGTTTAGCATAATTTTGTATCATTCACCTAACAATGAAGATTTTAGGGCCATCTGGCAGCTAGTAATATTACTACGACCGGAAACAAACAAAATTGCGACGCACGTGACGGCTTCAGCGGGTGAGTTTTTGCGACTCTTTCTCGTTTTCTCAAAAATTTCCGGCCCCAACAATATATAAAGAATACATATCACACAAATTATACGCATATTGAAATATTCAGCGCTTCTTGAGGCTCCTGACCTCTTTGACGCTATGTACACACCGGTATACTATTCATCTTATCAAAATCCCTCCCAAAAAGAGAATCGGCAACACGCCCAGGTACTTGCAAACACCTTGCTTCAAACGGTGATTGATGCATACTTACAGTGGGGGAAAAAGACACAAAAAACATTTATTTGAGTGCGAAACTTTATAGAAGACTGTCTTCAAGTGTTCTTACCTGTCATGCAGCGACGGAGGGCGTACACTCACTACCTCAAGCAACAACGCAGCAGAGAGGGAGAGGGAACTCCTCGCTTTCTCGGCGGTGACGCGGTTGGACTCGGGTCGCGTACCCACGCTAACTCACATGCTCCAGCTGAGAAACGGCATTGGTCAGTACAGCTGCTTCTTTCGCTAACAGGAAGTCTCCGTCATCGCTTTCTTTTTACTTTTTTTATCCTCCTACCTTTTCGCCTCTCTCCTCCAGAGCAGAGCAGCCACAAAACTCGCCCTCGGTCTTTTTGGGAGAAGTGGTAGCTTTATGCGTGTCTTTTTGTCTCTCTCCCTCTCTTCCTCCGTGGCGCGAATTTGCTTCGAGCTGTGGTTTTCCTTTAGTTTTCGTTTCCTCTGGTGGCGTGAATGCCACACCGCATTCCGCCAAGACTGCCATATTCGCTACCCATAATCGCCAGCAGTGGTGGTCACCCCGAAAGTTGTTCGTCTTAACCGAAGAGTAAGTGTAAGGCTGCGCGTCTAAGCGGATTTGTTTGTATTAGGACTATGAAAACCCAAACAATCGTTCCCACGTTTTTCGGCATAAGTGAGAATTCGAATCTACCGAGTTCGTCTTAACGGGAGTTCGCTGTATACACACACACACACACACACACACACACACACACACACACACACATATATATATATATATATATATATATATATATATATATATATATGTGTGTGTGTGTGTGTGTGTGTGTGTCTGTGTGTGTGTGTGTGTGTGTATGTTCATTTTCAGTTTAGACATTCCAGCAGCTTACATGACTATTTTTTTCTATCTTGCCTTGGCGCTCGCTGTTTGTGCAGTGAGCGTCTTCCATATTCCCACGAGTATCTTACCGCTATCGACTGCAAGGCAGATAACGCGTTCGCCAATGCGTGGTCGTGCTGCTGCCCGCAGCGATTTTTACTCAGCACAAAAAGATGCTTCCCGTACCTTGAGCTGCTTCCCGTACCTTACACTTTAAAATAAAAGTTTCGCTTGGTTTTAATTCCTCAGTCTTCATAGACTTTTCTAAGCATACTACAGTCAACAAAGTAAGAATCTAAAGGCACATTCTTCCCGGCATCAAGCGTGTCGTCGTTTCGTTTCAACTGAGCGAACGAACTGCAGCGACCCACCGGTGGCCGCCCGATTGACTCTTTTGTAGGGTTGGCGTGCCGCGCACTAGCGCAGTCAAGACATGCCTGCCTCGAATAAGCGTCGCCCTAAACGTCATAGGAATTCGGCAATGAGAATACAGAAAGGAGGATAGCACTTTCAAATTTAATTTTGTACTAAATAAATTGAGGTAAACGCTCCGAGAGGCGTCAATACATGGCCAAGGACTCCAAATTACAATTTGCGCAAATACCACAATGTTTACAAATCACTTCAATGTCACTTTAAGGGAACAAATGGCCATTTTATGAATTGCAGAGCAAAGCTTAAAATTCTTGGCTCTAACTACGCTTTTTAGGAAAAGCTACTAATAAAAGCAGCGGAGAACATTCTATGCCTGTTTTAAGGAGCGATTACCGGTGTCCCGGGAGAGCTCGACACGGCGCCAACTTTCGCAGTGCTTACGGACATTAGTAGTTGGAGGCGTTCGGGTCGTTTTCGGCCGAACGAAATTACAGCTTTGCTTGAAACCTGGTTGTGATTCTACAAGCTCGTAGAACTGTTTTAAGAATAAGTGTTTTTATGCTTGCTTGAAATACAATAATGAGAAGGTAACATTTCGCAAGTTTCGTTATATGTTCAAAACACCGTAAAAGGCGCAGAATCGTCATTCGAAGGATTAACTACTATTTCATTATTTCATCAAGGAATCAACAGCAAACAATGGCACAATTACCAAGACCTCTCAGTAGTACTCTCTGCTGGTCTAGTTGGTGATGAATTGGTATGGTATAGGGAACTCTTTTTTTGCGAGAGATTACCTTACGGCATAAGTGGTAGTCTTCGAAGGTACAGCACTGCCATCGTCTTGCCCAAAGAGGCAAGAAGGGACCAATTCTGGGGCCCCATATCGTATGCTTAAGTTCAGGGATCTCCTGCAGGATGCAGCCTTGCGCTTCAGAGGGGTTTCAATCGTGCGTTGCTAAGTGCTGGGAAGGTCCCCAACAAGTGCTTTGCGTCGAATTCTGACGCGGGAAGCGTAAAAAAGGGCAGGTGTCCGAAAACGGCGCGTTATAGGGGTGCGGGAAAGCGTGGGCCACAGCAACTCCTCTGGCAAGCGTCGCATGATCGGGCGTACCGCTGCGCGTGTGCTTGCACCCAGGGCCAATAAAAGGCTTCCAAAAGACGCCCAACCGTCTTCTTGATTCCCAGGTGTCCCGACATTGGACTCTCGTGTGCCAAGCTCAGTATTTGGGAACGAAACTTCTTCGGGACTACGACCTGTTGAAACACGTTGTCACTTGACATTTCGTATTGCCTCCACAGAAGTCCGTTTTTGACGAAAAACGTGTGAACTCCCGCTCGCTTGCCGGTTACGGGTGTTCCAACCCTCTCCAATGGCTCCCCAAGAGATGTTCTTGGGGAGCCACTACTCGTCCAGTGATCGGCCGTGTGAAGCTCCAGCACGGTGTCGTACAGCCCAGGCCTGGAGTCGAGCGTCTGCCGAGCACTTCACTTCGAAAGCATCCATCCCGACAACGGTTGTGAGACCCTTATCCATCGGGATCTCGGGCCCCCGGCGGAGAAGACGTTACGAATCGGCCAACGCCGCCGTATTTTCCCGCATCACTCCTCGGCTGGGCGGCGAAGCCACCACGTGCGCCTTTCTGCCGTCAGGCGCCAGCGTGTCGGTGAATCATACTTTCATGTCTCGACATGCCGGGCCAGACACCTCGATTTGCAACGCGCCTCCGGCGGTTGCCAGCGGCACGTCGAGACTTGTTTCGAGGACGTGCGCCCCACAGCCGTCAGGCGCCAGCATGTCGGTGAGTCATACATTCACGCCTCGACATGCCCGGCTCAGACGCTTCGCTATCGGCGCGATCAACATTCGATAGCGCGCTGACTGAACACGCACATGCATGTTTCAAGGACACAGAGGCCCCGTCGGTCTCAGCGGAATCCTCCTCTCTCCCCTCTCTCGGACTCAACGTGCGCCGAGGCTACCGACGACTCACGAACTGTGGAAAGAGCATTGTGTGTGTCTGTGACGTTCGTGGCGTGTTGCTACTTGTTGGCGTTTTGACCGTTGTGGCTTTTGGGTATAAAATAGAATCCGCCCAAGCTCTGTAATTCATTCCTGTTTGAGAAGCGAATCCATGCTGTCGCTCTGCTCGAGTCCTGTATTGTAACCTCGCCCGTCAGGGCATTGTTTTTTTTTTTTTTTTTTTGCTTTCGCTCACCTCTTGCTATGAAGTAAACAGCTACGTTAGCCTACGTCTTCTGGACTTCTTCACGGCATCAACAGCGGCTGGCCGCTCGCATCATACACGCTACCACTTGTATGTCGGGGGCCACGGAGCTCGGATCGGGTGCCCCCGCCCGGTCGCAACTGCTGTCAGCGCTGGGATGACACGGTTGCAACACTATGTTTATTAAACTCTAGGAACTAACAAAACTGAGCCGGATGCATTACGGCACGACGCATGTTGTCGTGGCGCAGTTTTCGCTCCTCGATCGATTCCGAACGACCGTTCGACCGATCGGCTATGTGGGCGTTTTGGTCAGCGATCGATCGGCTGATGTGTTCGTGTCGCTGTCTGCGTCGTGTGACAAGGCGGTCTGCCAACTTGGAAGTCGGCGTCGCCGTCGTGTGATCGTCGGGTCGGCCCAGCCAACCCCCCCTTAACCTGAAGCGTGGTAATAGAGTAAGAAAGATAAATAACGCCGGCTGCAGGAAGTGCTAATTAACCAAAGGAGCCACCGTGAGTCGTCGACGCTGAGCAGACAACACTTCTGTTCGTTTTTGGGCTCCGCCATTTTCCCCAATGTACATCATCGATTTTCGCATGTGAGCCACGAAGCAGAAATCTCGCAATTGGGTGTCTTTTTCTCACTTTTTTTGTTTCTGCGTGAAACAAATGTGAGGTTGTATATAAACGTATGCCATAAGGCAAACTCTCGCAAACAAAAGTGAGAAAAAGACACCCAATTGCACGATTTCTGCTTCCTGACTCACATGCGAAAATCGATGATGTACATGAGGGAAATAGGCGGAGCCCAAAAACACGTAGGAAGAGGTTGGAAAGCGGCAACAAACTTTGTAACGAAAGTGTGAGCTTTCCGCTGCACGTAAAAATTTTAAACTTGGCACAGATGACCTTGGCCACCCAACCGAACGATTGCGCTAGTTTATTTAGGGTGCTCAAGACGCCTTTCAAGTTCTATATAATTATGGAACTCGGCACTGGTTTTTTGCAAAAGCACGTGAAAAATGGTAGAAATACGTTGTCAAAGAAGGCAAGGTATATGTAAAAAAAAAATCCCGGGCCATCTCCACTAATGCGAAATCTGGGGAGGGGCGAAGCATGCAAAGTACAAGTGTTTTCTTGGCGCCTTGGCGTTTTTGCCCACTGAGATGAAACCTTTTAGGGGTACAGCTTTGATGTCAAAGTATCCTGTCTTTGAAGCACGAAGCGTTCTAGCGCGAGGAGTTGGAAAGCGAGTGCCCCGGTGTGTTCTTCTAGAACGTGTTTTTGCCCACGGAGATGTAACGTTCTAAAGCGAGACGTTGAAAAATGGGTGTCCCGGTGTGTCCTTTCAGTACGCGTTACGTTCTAGCATGACGCGTTCAAAAACGAGTGTCCCGGTGTTTTAGTACCGTGACTACATAAGACACGCGATGATGACAGGAGACACCGACAGCCCGAGCCCCTAATAGTAAAAAAGGGTATCTCTCCGAGCTGTTCCAAGAACAATGGAAAGAATAGGCCCCATCAAATTGCGCGGAAGCTGTCCAAACAAGGGTAAATTGTAACGAACTGAGCGAACTTCTATTGTATCCGTGATAGGAAGAGGGTGAGGGGAGAATAACAGCCGGAGAATGGGGAATGGAGAAAAGAAAAGGTGTTACGGAACAGGAGCGGCAGAAAACTGTGCCTTTTCAACAACATTTGAAGGGAAGCAACCAGATATATGTGCTGCCATTTCTTTTTCGTTTTTAGGTGAGGTTTCATGAGATGCATGATGATTTAGGTTGTTATCGTTTGAGGGTGCAGAACGTTTGAAGTACTGAACCTTTTTGCTTGTAAGCATTTGTTTGCGTCAAACTCCGGCAACCGTATTTTATTTTTCTTTCTTGTTCTCGAATGTTGAGTCGTTTGCCGGAGCGACTATAAAAACATATCGTCTTGAAAATCGTTCCTTGTTGCGCTAAAGAACTCCCAGCCCCGCTCCATAATTTGTTAGACAAATGGGGGGTATAGTGTCGCGTACAAGAAGAGGAAAATAATTTGAAAGGTGTTCCATAAATTCCTCTATTTATTCCTTTATTTATTTGGATTCCGTTATTTTAAAAAAATGCGCCATCTCACTGTAACCCGGTCCAACTCACCTGGAGATTTTCAACAGACGTAAAAAGTCGCTTCTAAAGAATATAAGGATCAAACATAAAAATTCAGTGAAAAGGAAAAGAATGGTTAGGACGACTTCAGAAAGAATCATGACCAGGAACTGTTTGAATAAGTCTATAACTCTAAACCTCGAAATAAAGTTTATACATCTATGGCGATGTTACGTTTCTTACGTTATATGGGAATTTACACAAAAACAAAATATACGAGTCGAGCGTATTTTGACTACGACCACCATGTGGGTACCTTCAAATTATTTGTTATTTTATGTAGATTATCAGATAAATTACTAGCAACGGCCGTATATGGACTTGCCAGGGCTTTTTCCGCAGGGATCAAATCCTCTTTTGTTCTGTCCTGACCCCATCCGTGCGCAGTCTGGGAATAGGCAGAGCAGAGCTACCAGCCAGGCTGCTTCAAGGTCCATGGCTGCGGCTTTGAAAGGGGACTTCAGTTCCAGACCTTTCGCCGTTTGTGCAGGCGGTTGGCATCCATCATATCCGTTACGTCGCCGCCAAAGTCGTTTGGGAAAGTGTGAAGACTATGCGCAAACAAACTGTGCGCGAGTGTGTCCTAATGGGCTTAATAGTGTGTCATCAGCTGTCAATGAATCTAACTGAAGGCTTGAGCTCGGGCGTTATAAACAGCTTCACGTGCGGCTACATGTTTCCGATTTCCTTGTACGCTCGCGCCAGTGGCATAGTAGCTTTTATTGAAAGGCACCGTGGTTTTTCTACGTAAACAGCTACCTGCGCAGCTTTTAAGCTTCGTTCTGTCGCGAATTATTTATACAAAAAAAAAAAACCCGGGTCATCTCCACTACGTGAAACCTGAGAATGAGCGGAAGCATGCAGTGTGGCGTTTTCGCCCACGGAGATGAAACCGTAGCGTGAAACGTGGGAAAGGGCGAAGCATGCAGCGTATACTTGCATTCAAAGATTGCAATGCTGTCTCTTGGCACACATCGTGCGCTGACTGGGCGCCAGAGAAGCGCCGGTGAGGGGAGCAATCGCGCGCTTTCTTAGGCGGTGGCGCTATCTCTTGCGTTGAACCGGATTTAGGCAATTTGCATGCCCCATCTGTCCCAATTTGGGGTTGTGGCAAGGGTTAACGCGAGCGAATTGCGATACCCGCGCCTCGCCCTGGGCACGCATAATGAGAATTTCTTATCGTGCTCGGTGATCAACGAGGACCCGCCACCGGAAAGCATTGCCTCTACTTGCTTCGCCCGACCACCCGACCTGACCTGGCCTAGCGTCGAGAGCCGATGGGTACGTAGTGTAACACAAATTATAACCAGTCTACAAACAGCTTGTGCTTGTTCTTGACGATTGCTGAGGCTCACAGGGAGCGTTCCACAAATCTTTAAATCATGTTAGTCCATTTTGAAGTGTTTTTTTTTTTTTTTTCAAATTATACGCTTTTGTTTTAGTGCTCCTTACGTTGTAGCGCTCGCCGTTGGAAACCGAGTGTCCCGGTGTTTTCGAACCATGACTACATGAGATGACAACGACGACAGGAGACGCCGACAGCCCGAGCCCCAAAAACAGCACGATAAACATAATATCTGGAATAATGGAAGGGAGATGGGTTCAAAGCAAGGTAACGGGGTGTTACATTATCAAGCGCAAGTTAAAGGGATTAGCTATTCGTCCAGGCTCATCTCTGTGTACCATTTGGGAGATTAGTTCAACACTGCGTTCAGCTGAATAGTTGCAGAGTTAAAACAGCTCTCTCTTCAACGTCCCCGACTACTGGAAGAGCTGGGTAACTCCTCCTGTAAACATCCGTGCGACGTTATAGCCCAATCTCGTAGAGCACATTAGCTTTTATGGACACAGCAGCCTTCATCGCCGCTTGCCAGTGCCGTACCGTCTCAAACCCCACCGCCACCGCCCAGTGGACCAAACTTCCACAATTTGGAAGTGAATCGTAACAAATCTCTCTCTCTCTCTCTCTCTCTCTCTCTCTCTCTCTCTCTCTCTCTCTCTCTCTCTCTCTCTCTCTCTCTCTCTCTCTCTCTCTCTCTCTCTCTCTCTCTCTCTTCGTGAGTTCAGGGTGGGCACAAAATCGGGACGCTGGCGCTGAAGTGGTCAACGTATATGCCCGATCTCGCACCCGTATATCTAACGTTGGCACATACATGAGTTCAAGCGTTCGGACGTACCCGCCTTGTCGTACGCTTATAAATACCCGCGTACACTTGTCATCATCATCAACAACAGCCTACTTAGGTACACTGCAGGACGAAGGCCACTCCCATCGACCTCCAACTGCTCCTTTTCCGCGCTGCTCCAGTCTGTTCTTCGCTTTCGAACTTCCTGATTTCGTCTCTCCATCTTGTTATTAGCCTTCCCCTTCTTCTAGACCCGTATTTCGGTAACCACTCTGTTAACGTTGTGGTCCACCGGTTGTCATTTCACCTGACTACATGGCCACCGAAGTCAATTTATTTTTCGTTATTTAAACTATGATATCGTCTACTTGCGTTGGTTCCTTGATCCAGGAAGCTGGTTTCCTGTCCCTATGTGTTATTCCGATAATTATTCGTGCCGTGACCCGTTGAGCCAACCTAAGTTTGCGTTTGAGCTGTTTATTAAGGCGCCCAGTTTCTGCTCCATATGTCATCACCGGCAGGATGCGTTGGTTGTATATTATTATTTCAAGTGATAGGGGTAACTTAGTTTTATGTGCGGAGCACTTTAGGGGCCCGACTTGTCGTCGTAGCTCATCCGCCACCACAGTCACGCAGCATCACACACTCAGAGTCACGCGGCGTCACGCACTCAGAGTCACGCGGTGTCATGCACCAAAACAGACTTCGAAAATATGCCCACTTATCCCTCGATTTGCATGACGCCAAAAGTTAAGAGGAAACTTGAGAGAGTGAGCGAAAGAGAAAGAGACAAATGTTGAACAATTAAGTGGTTTTCGTTCGAAACTCCTGGAACCGTTCAAAACTCCTGGAACTGCTTGCACTGGTCATAATTATTGGCCACAACTAATGGCACCTGGTCACAACTGGTCATAACCGATGGTACTTGTCATAGTGATTTAGCGGAAAGAAAACTGCAGGCACACTTGAGGCAAAATATATGTACTTAACCAGCAGTCCCCGCGTTTATAGGAATGCTGGTTGGGCTGGTTTTTACAATAGTAAGTGGAGTGGCCTGGGAAGAAAAAAAAAAACGACGTTTTCGAAACTGGGAGAAAGGCTACCAGAACGGGCTAGAAAAAAGGATAACAGAACTCCCGCTCGTGCTGTTGTAGGCAAGACAACAAACAAAATGTAAAAAATTGGATGCCCAGCTGACCCAAAAGACGATAGGCGAGCGTTGCCAAGGAGAGAAAACTGAATTGCATTGAACAAACCCTTGTTCAATTCATCATTAGACGATTGGGACAGGGACGGGAAAAGCATGAGGGGTGGTAGCAAACAGCGGAGAACGGGTATGTATACGTGCCAGAAGCGGCAAGCGACTATCGCCTTTCGGCGAGATTTGCAGTGAAGCAAGTAAACATGCATCCAACATAGGCTTAAAACGATCAACACTTCCCCGGGATGAGATTAAACCTGAGACCCTCGCGTTACGAAGCCGATGTCAGTCCCATTGCGCAACAGAGGCATATGTTTCTTGTAGGCATAGTGTTGCGGGTGATCTTTGTTCTGCGCCGTTGCCACGGAGGCTGTCATTGTTGGGACACAAATGAATACACACTAATGTAAAATAAGTACAAAATCATGAATTATGGATATTACCTTAAAATAACCAGCACTTAATCTAGGGTCTGTTTATAGGCGTTTTCAAGGGCCTTCGGTATCATCGCCCGGTTGATACTGAAACTAGCCGAGAGGGCATCACAGCGCCGCTGGAGTATCCCTGCCCTGCACTTGACAGTTTTCACGTTGAGCAGAACTACTTTAAATTTTCGTTATTTCAGAGTGCCTGACAAGGCCATCCCAGCCCCTACCTATTCTCCACGGGATTTCACTCCCGTGGTTGTGGTCACCTCTGACAATCTGTCCGAGGTAGTTAAGTTCTTATACTTGTTCTAACGTTTTGTTGCATATGCTGAAGAGGGCGTTTTCGGCATATTTATTTATCACTACTTTAGACTTAGTCATTAATTTTTAGCCCCGCGGTCGTGCTTTCTGATTGTAGTTTTTCAAGCATTTATGCAAGTGTTCTGTAGACCCACTCAGCAATAGTATGTCGTCTGCGAACCTCAAATGGCTCAAGTATTCTCCGTTACCCCTGTTGCGACGTTTTCATCCCACCGCTGACAACTCGTTGCTGCATACGGGAAGGCGTACCGAGCCGAGCTCCGTTGCCTCTGACATACGTGTGGTAGCGTGGTGAAGCGAGCGGCCAGCCAATGTTGCTGCCTCGAAGAAGGCCAGAAGCCGAAGGCAAACGTAACTTGTTTACTTCATAGCGAGGGAGGAGCCGAAGACAAAGAACACTGCTTTGACGGGCGAGCTTAGTACAGTACTCGAGCAGAGTGACAGCATTGATTGACTGCTCACACAGGAATGAACTACAGCGTTTGGGTGGTCTTATTTATACCCAAAGAGCCAAAGGCTAAACAAGCGTTCCCTCTAGATTGTGGACACGACACGAACGGCACAGGCACACAAAACGCTCTTTCCAGAGTTCGTGAGCGGTCGGTAGAAGTGGCGCACGCTGAGTCCGAGAGAGGGGAGAGAGGAGGTCCCCGCAGCAGCTTCCGCGTCCTTCGGAAAGGTTGAAGCATGCCTCATCTGCCAACGCCGAAGTTTTAATCGCGCCGATAGCGAGGCGCTTGCGATCCAGACATGTCGCAGCTTGTTTTCCGTCGGCTGCAAGTGTGAGTCACCGACAGAAAGAGCCTGCTTGAAAGGGGCACGTAGTGAAGGCTTTGCCTGACAGCCGAGGAGTGTTGAACAAATCCCTGCTGCGGACTGATTCGAAACAGCTTCTCCGCCGGGGGCCCCAGATCCCGATGGATAAGGGTCTTCAACCGTTGTCCGGAGGGATGCTTTCGAAGTGAAATGCTCGGCAGACGTTCGATTCCTGGGCCGGGCTGTACGACACCGTGCTGAAGCTTCACCGTGACGATCTCTGGATGAATAGTGGCTCCCCAAGAACGTCTCTGGCTTGGTCTGGCAAGCAACAGAACAACGCAGGAAGACACAACCGCATCGCCGGCAAGTGCGAAGATAAATTCACACTGAAGATCTACCAGGCTTTCAGTTGCGATAAAATACCCTAATAACTAACTACACTAGATATTTTAGCCCAGCAGTAGTTTAGCCAAGCACACAAACTTGGAAAGTGACATTTCGCGTGATGGGAAATGTCCCACACAAAAAGAAACGCAAGAACAGACAGACGGACGGACAGACGGACGGACAGACAGGGAGACAGACAGACCAAAATGTTCGCGTTTAGTAGCCCAATAGATACTATCGTCTTCACTACATCGTAAATGGGATATCCATGCTGGAACGTTTAGGCTACTTTGAGTGTGTGGCAATATCTGGATTACAAGAATTTATCTGTACACAAAGTTATGCACGCATGAGTATAAACAATAGCGACAGACGCTTGCAAGCTGAGCGCGGAGAGTCGCTAGCAATTCCCAGCCAGCGGTCCGCAACTTCACACGAGGATGAGTTCCCAGCGTGGCGCTCAGGGTCCTTAGGCGCCGCGATACGAACCAAAACACCAGAACCACCTTGACATGGACCCCCGATCATCGGGCCTTAGAAGGCCACGAACGGGCCAACGAGGCCGCTCGAAATGTCACTAAGCGTGCGCCCCGGCAAGCCGCCGCCCATTCGACACAGAGAACTACGAAGATCGCATCTGTACTTAGCGAGACATGCTCGATCACTGTAATGGCGAAAGATGGGCCTACCAGGCTGCCGACGCCTGACCAAGGAAGAAGTGGCGTGGAGACGACTCAACTTATCCCAACCAAGTACTATAGGCACCGGACAGCGCCCAGAGGGCGACACGGAGCCCGCGACACCCAGTGAACCCGTCGGCAGGTATGCGCAACACTGGGTCGGTCCCCGCAAGCCGGTACGTTCCTGGATGGGGGCGCTCCTCTTTTTTCAGGGCGGATGAAGCATATTAGTCGCCCCTTTTGGGTTTAAAGCGAAGTAATAGATTGGACAGTAATCCTGCCACACAGTGCAGGTGAATGAAGGAGAATTTATTTGGTTTAACTCACGTATGGGATGGCATATAGAGGCCGCATAGGCGCGACGCCCAGAAGAGAAACGCTTGTACAACCTGCCTGCGGGCTCAACTTTCTCGAGATCAGCATGTTTCGCTTCAAAAGAAAACGTAATTTATATCGTTCAAACCACAAAAGAGGAGGCTTTGTCTGCAAATGTATCAGACGTTCCGCGATGTTTCCACGTGGGGTATTCCATCAATGTGAGGGCGCTTGCGACTGCAGAACTACTAACTGGACAACACGGGTGTTACATATGGGTCTTTGATCCGGATGTGATGCTCCATACATGTAACAGTATGGAATTCACATTCATTTGTGTATAGCCAAAGTGAGGACGTTAATAAGTACCCGCTCCACCAAAAAACTTTTCGGCTTCCAGGTGTGGCCCCGTACGCCAGCTGTATACAAACACGCCCAAAAAAGAAACTTCACGAGAATGCTATCACAATAAGTTCCATTGGGAGAAAAGGGGGGGGGGGGGGGGGGGGGGGGGTAAGAATAGCATCTAATAGGCGTAACGAATGTACGCAATCTTCATATTCGGGTATTTTTTTCTCTCCATGCCAACAGGTCCAGCATGAGACCTCTGTTAGAAAGAAATAGTAGCGCTTTTATTAAAGGGACACTGAAGTGATATGTAAACATTGCGGGTTACTAGCGCAAATTGTAGCCCGGAGTCCCCAGGCCATGTTTCGACCGTTTACGCGATTTTATTTAGTAGAAAAATTAATTCGAAAATGCTGTCCTCCTCTCTTTACGCTCGGTCATTTTCTGTGGCGTTTTCGTGTCACGTCAGGAGCTGCCGAGCTCGCAATTGGCTGCGCTACTGCACGGCTCCCCGGCCTTCAGACAGAGTCAGTCGGCCCAGCGTTTCGTCTGCCGGCCGCCGACGGGTCGTCGCAATTCGTTCGCTCAGTTGAAACGAAGCCAGGACACGTTTGTGAATGGAAGAATGTGCCTTTCTTTACTTGGTTAGTTTGTACACTGTATCTAGCTCCAAGTCAAGGTCGCTTCACACAAGCGCTGCACAAGCGCACATGCGACGCTTCGCTGACTGGTACGCCAGTAGGAAAATATAAGGCCTCTTGAAGGCGGGAGAAGTGTCAGCGAAGTCAATATAGGTACTAAGGAAATAAAATCAACTGATATTTTTACCGTACAGCGTAAAACTAGGGTGCGGGAAGCACATTTTTGCGCCGGGCGAACAACCACAGCGGTCAGCAGCACGACTACGCATCTGCGAACGCTTTTCAGTCTACGAAATGCAATTGCTAGACGTGAGCTATTGTGGAAACTCGGGGTACGCTTACTGCACGAACGCAATACAACAAATAGTCACCTAAGCTGCTTGAAATGCCAAAACTAAATAAAAGTGTAAACGTGTTGTACAATATATACCTTATATTACCAAACTCGGCTGAGCCGGTTTCGTGGCCTGGTAGTCTGGGGCGCTAAGTGTGTTGTCGCAAGTGTTTTGCAAGTCACGAGTTCGAGTTCGAGTCCCCGCGGGTGCGTGCTTTTTTTTTTTTTTTTGTAAGTTAACTTTTTCGTTTTCTGCCGATGTTTTCTACATTGAGTTCACCTTTTTTTTTGGGCCGCAACGTTCATGGCTCCACGAACTAGTTCACAGAACGCGCGCAGGCTGGCACTGGCGCGCTAGCGAGTTCTCGTTGGCGTGCTGTTGCCATAAGCACCGACTGCTTGCGGGCAGTGGGCACAGGCCAGAATGAACAGACCCTTGGCCTGGTGCGAACACGCTTTTTACGGTGCAGGCATGAGTGAGGCAAGCTCCAAATATGGGGGAAAAGCGCATGACATTTGGGCGTCTGCGGGTACGAGGAGGGCGTCCATGCACTGCGTAGGCCTCGGCTAGTGAATGCTACGATTCCAAGCCGTCCTGGGAGGCTTATCTTTATGCATTTTCACAGCTGACAACATGGCAGAAGCGCGGTACGATGATTACTGAGTTATTGAGAATGCCCATCCAACAACGCCACCAGTTGTGTTTTACAGAACCGAAACCGAAACCGAAACTTGTTTGGTTGCTCACCTTGGGCATCGTCCAATCACGGTTCCCGCTCCTCCTAACGTCACAGCTTTAGTTGGTGCGGCCGCCGCAAACCGCGCATGGTAGTTTTTCTTCTTTCGCGCTTTGTAAAATACTTACCGATTTGTCAACCGGATAAACGATGAAAAGTGTGCTAATTTGAGCCAGTCTACGCAGTCCAAGCAAAAATGGGAGCTTGACAAATTCACTTCAGTGTCCCTTTAAAGACTTGTCTCTGTATATTGGGGCATTCCCATAACACGAGAGTCAGGCTTGCAAGCTCGATCGGGCCCGTGTTTACATCCGCCGTCGTGTATTTCCCGACAGCGACGTTTGCTGGGCGAGTGCAGCGCCAGCCGCGGCAGACCCACGCAACTCTGGGTCGGTCCCGCCGCGCCGACCGCCTTCGGCGCCCGTGAACGCAACTTTGCAAAAACGTCCCAGGCGAAAAAAACAATTGGAGGACCATTTGGACTTGCCGAAAACACGATTGGGCCAAATGGAACCATTTGTGTTTTCAAATGGTTCCATTTGGCCCAATCGTGTTTTCGACAGGTCCAATTGGGCCTCCAATTGTTTTTTTCACCTGGGGTGTCATAACGTTATTTGTTGGTATATCTACTACATACTGCAACAAAGTCATTCACAAATGTTATATTGTAGGCGGAAGACTCCAAATAAAACGGGGCGCGGATAAACTGCTGTAGTTTTGCTGCCGAGCCATAGGTTAACACAACTGGGAAGCGTGTGTTCAAGGCTTTGCATTCTACCACGGATTCTAATCTTTTTTTTTTTTTTTCGCAGACACAAAGCGTAGTTACGGAATCTTGAAAAGCCCACACTAGGGGAGCGGATTACATGCTGCAGGGGTGTACGGGCAGCTTGTTAGTAGGTTGTTCAGCAGGCGGTAAATACACGTAAGTGCGTATTAAATTTGGTAACAAAGAGGGCCCCCAAACACACTTATAGCATCGTATATAATTATCACCAAGTGATTCTACTCTACTTCATCTAATATTTCAGGCATCGCCGTATTTCATATCGCCGTATTAAATACATATAACCGAATATGGGCCGGACACTTATAGGCATTTACGTTCCAAAATGCTTCGCGAGCTATTGGATAGACTAAGTCACCGCCTCTTCTTGCAAAGAAACAATGAAATTGTTGTCTAAGCTACTGAAAAGCAATGAAAAATAGAGTTAAGACGTGACGCAATAAAAGTTGGAAATATATGAACGCAGGACAAAATTTTCGCGTTCGAGGAAAAGGGGGAGGATGGCAAACTTTATTTATCCCATCCGCTCTGTGTGCGGTCACTCCAGGCCAGTGAGGGGTGTCCTCAAGGAACTAAATTTTTCTCATGTGACTTTTGCTGCAAGGGTGTTGACGTTAAAGGGCCGAAGACGCCGCCAAGAGCCAAGGCACCTTGGCCGTCATGTAAGGCGACACGGGCCTTCGTAGGCTTCACCTTTGGACAGCAGGCAGTTATTTCCTCCGTAGAACGAAATGTCTTATTGATACCAAACACAGAGCACCGGCAAGCACCTAACCACATCTTGGGGGGCAATTTTCAAACACCTATCATGCATGACACTCAACCTCAAAGCGCGAGCGTTAAGGTCGCGAGCGTGGTACCCTAACCCCACCTGTCGGCAGGATGAAGGAATAATCAATGTAGCAGGTAGCGCTTCTAAGCCAGAGATGGCGCTAGGTGCATTGCATATTTCGGGAGCTCCATGTTGCGCGCGAAATACAAGGTTGAGAACGGGTGTTTTCGCACTGAGACAGTGCGACCTCGGAAAGAAAGAGGAGGACAACAAGGAGCCTTGCCGTATTTTGTAGGTGAGCCACCAGATTACACTACTCGCGAAGCTAACGCACAGCAACGCCATTCTAGTTAGTAAAATCGGCCTGAGGTTTTAGTCGAATTTATGGCGGTGAACATAAGGCGACGCATTAGATTTTAGGGTGGCATAGTGAACCATTTCGTGTTTAACATATAACTGGTTTTCACGAGGCATCGTCGGCGCCATTATCGGGTATTATCTTTCAGCTTGCGGCTCAGAACTATTGCCGAGACTACAGCCGCAGCCTTCGCAGTGCCTGCTGCACTCTGCTATGTCGAGTGAGGACTGTTCGGGCGTTGATGTAAACGGTGGGTTGCCCAAAGAGCCCTCGGTTGAACCGACATGTAGTTTTGGCTATAGGCCGCTTTCTTGTTAACGCTGAATTCGAGAAACCTAGAAGCAAACGCGTTGCAGTGGAAAAGAATGGTATTCCTAGATATAAACTGACTGATACAAGATATTCCTCCTTTTTTTTTCACCCTCTCTAATTTCTTGTCCTAAGCGCGAATAAACCTATAGCTTACTGGCGTTGGAATTTTGCACAAGCAATCCATAAAGTATTGCGGCTTTTGGCCGCAGGTCACAGTGCTTTTGGGATCCGTCCGCAGGAAGTACCTCTTCTGATTATCAGCGTCCGGCGCGCTTTACCAATATAGTGACTTTTTTTTAGCAAGACGTACCGATTCTCTGGGAAAATTTGAGAACCCGTTTGTCGCGCCTATGCATATACATGTCATGGTTGGATTGGGGGGGGGGGGGGGGGGTGCGCGCTCGTGTGAGTGCCCGTGCGTCTGCAATAACGAATTTAGTCGTCATTCAATTCATAAACACTTTCCCCAAATCATTGATTATTGGGAATGTGGTACGGCAGAAAGCTACGGTCACAGTAAACATGGTGGGACCAATGCGCGAGGATTCACAATGTCACCGCTACGTTTTCTGCCTTCGATTCACCTAGGTTCACAATCTCACCTCGTTTATAAATCCAATGGTGATGGCCCGGTGTTTGTACCCTCTTTCTGGATAGCATACATACACGATTGTGCGACCAACTGTTTAGCTCGTGTCATTATCTTCATTTTGCAAGCAGAAACGCTTCCAAAGTCCTAGTTCTAACCTCGTGGTGCTAACAGCGCGTATAATATAAAGTACATGCTTGGCTGCAGTAAGGGGAGCTTCGAATGGCGTTTGAATGGC
Source organism: Haemaphysalis longicornis (assembly GCF_048455015.1). Taxonomy (NCBI): domain Eukaryota; kingdom Metazoa; phylum Arthropoda; class Arachnida; order Ixodida; family Ixodidae; genus Haemaphysalis; species Haemaphysalis longicornis. Next base: position 213,496,974 of record NW_027526295.1, read on the forward strand.
CGTAAGGACAGCAAAATACCGTTATTGACGGCAAAGGGTGCCCCGCTAATAACTTTCCACAGTGAGAACAACTGCCACTTCCGGCAACTCCACAGAGAGTGCGTAATTGCTGCTTGATCTCATGCCGGGTTTGCACTTTGGCATGAGAGAAAAATGAAGGCACGGTACTCAGCGAGAGCTTCCTTCTTTCCCGCGAGGCAACACACTCCGTGAGTATACTGCTTAGCCTCTGCTTCCCTATCTAAGGCCGAGGTGTACCCTAAACAAGCGACAAAAGCTGACAGATTCACATTTTCTGCCTTGTTCGCGGTGATGCCGCCGTAAGTTGGCCTGTCTTCCACGTTTTGCTAAGCGCAGGGGCGTGCCGGGATCCCGGTGGAGCTTTTGGCACACTCCCCGCGGCGTGTTTTCTACAGATGAATGAACCTTCCAGGGCAACATCATCGAGCTGGATGAACAGAGCGGCATTCATGTTCTTTTTGTTTCGGCGCTCCTTATACAGAGCTCAACGCGCTTACGTTACGCTACACGCGTCAGCGCCCTCTCTAGAAGCTTTGTAGGCGAGGGCATGCATAAACGCGAACTGTTTGTCGTGTGCTTCGAACTTTTCGCTAAACTTTTCCTTTTCCTTGGCAATATCCTTCGTGACTATGCCCCGTTCTCGTGACACCCTATCTGCCTACTCAGTAATTTCAAACACTGGACGAGCCTACGGGATCCTTCGTGTTTCCAGCGTTATTTCTCGTACATCGACGAAAACACCGATGCGTGTATACAGCATAAAATAACGGAACGAGAGGAAGGAAAGAACGTCAGCCGAATATGCACCCCCAGTAACGTGGTGACCGGATTACAGCAACAAGGGCGGCGAGTGGTGGCTCTTGAGCGGCAAAATAACACCCGTGCAGCCTGGATGCCCTTTGGTTACGTGAGCGTCGGGTTCAACGAGCCGTACGTGGCTTTTTTTTTTCCTTCCTAAAAGTTGCCTATGGCGACACGAGTGCGCGATTTCTCAGATTACCGGCGTACGCGTCAATGGCGACGCTATAGCCCGTGAATGGTTGCTACGCAACAGTTACTAAAGAGAGTATTGAAAGCCACCCGTTAAAAGCATTGTCCTCATTTGGCGTCCTCATTTGTATTTTTGATGCATTGACATCATGGCCGTGGCTCTTCTATCGCTACTGACATCATGCTTCCCTATAAAAACTGCCCGATGGCACACTAAGTAGTGTTCCTGCTAAGTATGACTGTAGTATACGACTGTATACTATAAAAATCACCTTCCCCTTATCACGCACACATGCTCACTTCTGAGACCCTTTTTTTCTCGTTGACGATTATAATTTCCTCTTTTATCAGCGAAGCTGCTTATCAACTCGTCATTTTTATTGTCCGCTTTTAAAAATATCACGGAAATGCCGAGCGCTCGTGTATGCATGCCTCGCGAAGACCGCCCAGCGTCCGTCGCGCACGTTTGTCAAGCCAAGCATACAACTTAGGGAGATTGGCCAAAATTGCCACCCCCCCCCCCCTCCCACCCCAAAAAACAAAAAAAACTCCATCGTTCCCCGTAATCGTGACAACACTTACACGCCGAGGTGGCTCAGTGGCTAAGCCGTTCTGCTGCTAGCTGAACACGAGGACGCGCATTCGATTGCCGGCCGCGACGGCCGCTTTTGTGATGGAGTCGAAAAGCAAAAACGCCCGCGTGTACGAGATTTCGGCGCATGTTAAAAATCCCCAGGTGGTCAAAATAAATCCGGAGCCACTACTGCGCGCCTCATCGCCTGCGTTGCGTCGGTGCGTTAGACCGTACAATCAACCAATCAACGATCATCCATAGTGTTTTCTCTTCCTGCCACCGCGCAGTGCCACCATCTACGCGCCTTGCGAATAGCAGTAATGATAGAGTAAAGGTCGTTGTGGCAGGCAGAAGAAGCAAATCGGCTGCAATCGTCGACTTAAAATGTCCTCATGGTCGTGAAGGTTGCGTACAGCTTCGCTACCGTCAAGTCTTACGCACTAGTGTAAGCTTCCTTTGTTTTTTGTTTTTTTTTTTCTTCTCTCTATTTCAGTATACATGCCTTTGAAATATGCGTTTTGAAATATTTAAGTGCAGCACCATCCGTCTTCATGTAGTAGCTGTATAAAGTTGGTTCAAACGGTTTCAGTGAACATTACCATAATAAGGTTGGCTCCTTTGGCGTGATTCTAGACGGAAAATTGTAGAACCAGAGCCCTTTTCTTAGCATGAAAACGTACGTTTTATCCGGAAATCCTGGCGGTCGATTGTCTTTTATTTCTGGTCTGATGTGACTTCGCCATTTCGCCAGCCCGCGGTGTTTATGGTGTCGAGGTTGCAACGCTTCAAACCTAACCAAAAGGAATTACAGCAGAAACAAACCAACAACGTCGAATTTCAAGCCAGGCTTATTGTGGGGACATTAGCGTATGCAATAGCGCCGCACAAGTAATACAAAGACGCGGAATAAGAATACAGTCACACAGACGCACACCGAACCCGGTGGTACTAAAGTGACTTTAGGTGGTGCCGCTAGCATTGAAGCGGGAGACCAGACACTACGTTGATGTCCTTTGGCCACCTTTAGACCACCCATGCGCCATGAACAGAGGCTTTGAACAGAGGCTTCGCTCTGCTTCACATCTATCAGCCTTTGCCATGGAGTGGTTCCACTAAGTTGGCCGCTATCAATCAACTCCGTTATCACATTTCCAGGTTGATCCAGACGGAACGTCATTGTTAATGGGCCATCCCACTGTTCTCTTGGAAAAGAGACCACCTTAATACGCAAAACTCTCCGTGGAAAATCTTTCTGGAACCTCCGAGAATTTTATTTCCACGCTCGCTCCTGGCACTCGAAGAAACACTCATTGTGTATTCTTTACGCTCTTGGGCGCTTGTCTACCTGTTTCTATAACCTACTTATTTTCATGAGCGTGCATGCGGCGCACTTCCCACCCCACCCCCATGGCTAGCTTAGGCTGGTCATCAGGTTTTACCGTTGAACAAAATTCGTAGTAACAAGCGAACCACTCGCCTTCGGCAGCGTGGGGGGTCATCCTTCGATTGCCACAATTTGGTCGCGATTGCGTAGTCCCACAATGGCTCGATTGACACCCAAGAGATAAGCCCAGCAGGGAAATATAGAAGTGGAAGTTAGGCAAATAAATAACAACATCGAAAGGACTGAACCTGCTAGTGCAGAAAAAAAAAGAAGAGAAAAGTAAACCGGGTAAGCTGCGGCCCGGAGACTGAATAAAATGAATCTAGTGACGACCTCCGAGTGCAGGTGCCAATGTCAAGCCACGCGTGATACTGACCACCCCGTGAGGCAGCCGCTGATTGCAAAGGTTCGCCGCGGCCCCTTAATGGGGCGCTTGGGTGCTGTTTTATCAGGCCTGGGCCTAACGGCGCGCTGGGGGTCGAGAACAAAGCGAGACGATGATAGGTTCTCCCCAGCCTGCCTCGTTCCGGATCTTTTCTTCTCGCAGACACTTCTTTAGGCCTCCATCGTCGTTACGTTTCTTGTGGCTCGTCTAGCCGACGTTTTCCATCCCCAGTGCTCGACAGCGGCCGGCGCAACTCTTCGAACAGAGAGTAAGTAGCGTGTCGCTTGATATTTTGTTTCTTTTTATAGCCGTCAGTTTTTGCAGTGTGAGCTACACTGGCCGAGGTTGAGCAGTTTCGCGTGGCTCCTGGAGAGCCGTACTGCGCATGCGCGAGGAGCACTGACGTCTCACGGTGCACAGCTGGCGCGCCGGGGCCGCCGCCGCCGCGACTGGATTGGATTGGATTGGATTAAATTCGTTTGGATTGGATTGGATGGGAAATCGTTTTAGCAGTAGCAAGCATGATAATCAGATGATCTTAGACAACCAGGAAACCTAACAATAACCAGCTGAACCTTAGCTCAAGCTACGTATATCCTGGCATAGCCGAGCTAAGCCACTGCTAATTTTTATCTCACGTGAGCTGCAGTCGGTTAGTTAAATTAAGTCGTCTAACACCAGTTTTCACTGCCAGAATGGCACAGAATCGCTACTTGAAATATGCTACTGAACGTCCATTAAACGCGGTGATAGGCTACATCGTGCTCTTAAGTGCCATAAGAGATGCAGAGCCAGCCCTATTTACAAAAAAAAAAAAAAAGAACCACGCACAATACATGAACATCACTACAAAATATCGTGCGGGCTGGAACCTGGCTGTTACCGACGGTAGAGGAGACTGTGCGCACAGGCCACGAACGTCGAGACCCTTCTTGCAGAGGCGCAAGGGAATGGTCCTCAAATACAATTATCATTACCTCTATCCCTTTTTGCATCCTCAAAGCTCAGGATGTCTTGGTATCTAGGCGCTAGTCGTCCATGTCAGGGTTTGTCCAGTGAAGAGTATATGCATTTAAAGTTTAAGGGGTCTCACCTGATCACATTCCTACGGGACCTACTGAGTCATGACCCACTGGCTTAAAAAGCATCTGGTACAGATAGCAAAGGTTTTACAAACTCATAGAAATGTTCCTGACGGCCAAGTTGGCTTCTTTTACAAATATATTACTTCTTTACTGAGATTAAAAATTAGCAAGAGGAGTATTTTGATTTATTCAGTTTTCACTAGATGGCGCTAGCTGTCTAGCAAGCGAGAGTTGTATTTTTTTATTGCAGTACAGAAGTGGCATATTTCTAAAATAAGCAAACAGGGAAGTTGTGAATACTTATATGTATCTGTAAAGCTTTTTGTGTTGTGCACGATGGTTTTGAAGTCCGTGAGTCATGAAGCAGTTAGTCCCAAAGGAATGTTAACAGGCAAGTCCCCCTTGAAGGAGCCATGAAGACAAAATACAAGTTTGTTTTATTTGAAGAACTTCTTGATTTATATTGTCCCCAGCGCTTGCGCGGCAGGAAATGATCCCGTATTCACTAAGAAATTAATCAAGTTAGGCTAAAATTTTTATTCTCCCGCCAAATCGTGTGCTTTAGTGACGTCTGCAATGAAGTCGTAACGGCGCGTATACAAACGAACTTCCACTGCGCCGCACGCAACCAAGTCTGACGCGAGCAAGTTTGACGGCAAGCAAGCCTGCAGGGCCAAAAGGCTCTGCAGACTCTCTTGCCGTCAAACCTCCCAGATGGCGCTAGCATAGTCAGCACGCTGACACGTGCAGCTGATGGTGGAACGGCGGGCTTCGCGTGGGCCCTGTGAAAACTGCTTTCGCCATCTCAAACCCGGCAAGTAGGCCTACACCTGAAATTTGCGTGCGAGACGATAAATCTCACACTACGGACTCCGTGCATATTCGTTTTGTGTTTGTGCGTAAAGTTTCGACGACGCTACAAACCCACAGAGTGAGTGAGTGCGGCGGACCGAACTAAGCCTAACCATGCAGTCCCCCGACGAGCGTGGCGGTTTTCGCGCTACGTTGGCGGAGATGCAGGGCCTGCCTATGGAGCCTACATCGAGCGGTGCACTGCCGCAGCAACACCAGTGTGTAACCGGAGGCCCCTCAAGCGCCGGAACCAATACAGGCAACACTCACGGAGAATCCAGCATGGATTTTCAAGACACGCATCATTCAAGCACTGATCAAGAAAGGCAAGAAGGCGGAACAGGAGCGAAAACGGCCCCAGGTTCCCTCGAGGGAGGCGTCGAACCACGACGACACAGCCTGGGACCAAGCCGTAAGCCGCAGAACGAAGAAGCGGCTACGACAGGAGGCCAAACTTGCTGAACGACAAGCACAGCAACCACCACCTACAGCAAAGGCGAGTACCGCTACTCAACCACCGACGACATGGAGACGGAGTAGATCGCGGAGACGGTTGCCTCCGCTGCCGAAAGAGGGTGTAAAAATAATCGTGCGGCCCAAGAAAGGACTCCCACTTAAGAACTACACTACAGTGGAAGTCACCAGGGCTATCGCACAGGCATGCGGAGACCGGGTAGAATACCTCCACGACCTAATTATACGTCCCCGCTCAGGATCCAACATTCTCGTCCTCAGTACGTCTAACATGGAGGCAGCTGACTTGCTCCGCAAAATCACGCACATACCACTAGGAGGAGCGGACCACGAGGTTGTGGCGTATGTGGCTTTTTCCGACCAGGAAGTGAGAGGAGTGGTGCATGGCTTCCCCCCCAAAACAACATCCGAAGAGCTAATGCAAGGACTACCAGTTCGCACGCAAAACACCAAGATCATCCAAGCTCGCATGCTCGGGACATCCAAGACCGCCCTCATTACTTTCGAGGGAGACACAGTCCGCCGTGCTGTCTACTTTTACGGAGGAGAAATGCCATGCTTTTTGTACAAACCAACTCGACAGGTATGTTATATCTGCGTGTCGACGGGACATCGCTCTGACGTCTGCCCGACGCCAAACGTTGAAAAATGCTCAATCTGTGGAACCGAAAACCCGACTGAAGATCACTCCTGCCAACCCAAATGTTCCCTTTGTGGAGAAGGCCACATGACAGGGGCACGGGAGCGTAAATTAAAACTACGAAAGGCCAGAATTCCACCGGGAAACCAAAATAGAAAATCAGGGAACAAGAAGAACGAAGAAAACAAGAAGCAGACCCGCCCAAGATGGTTCAGCACCGAATGGCCCTTGCTCGAAGACGCACTGGGGACCAGGGGAACCAGGGACCGCAGCATCTCAAGACAACCAGTCACCGACGTCGAAAAGGAACCCAAGAAGACCAGGACCAAAAAAAACAAGGACCGACAAATACGCAGCGTGGAACCACCCCCGTACGAGGAGCACAGCCCAGAATCGATCCAACAGGCGAACTCTAAGAAGGCATCTCAATTGCAAGGAGAGACAACGGGACCAAGCACCCCAGGCAGCCACCTAGTCAGGAGGAGAGGACAAGGGCAGGGGGAGCGGACCCAAGAAACGTCAGCCGAGGTGAGCTGGTCTAAGGTTGCTGCCTTCGTCAGAAACACAAACAACAATACAGAAACACGCCAAACTAAACAGGACCTCATAATAGAGAAACTACGAGCACAAATAACGAAACAGAACGCTGAAATAGCACAACTTAAAAAACAACTAAGAGAAAACGAGATCAGAGGAAGCGCAAATTTCCAAGGTCGAATACAAGGAACGAATCCAAATCCTTTCACTCCACAAACTTCACCAGCTCCTATCCCATCACCAGCAGTACCGCTAACGTTGCTGCAAGACTCAAGTGGAATAGGCCTCTTCCTCGCTAAAATGCAGGAAGCCTTCAACAACAGATTAGATCAGATACAAAGTCATATAAGCACGTCCCTTCGCAAGAGCGGGGAAGGCAAAAGAAAATTAAAAATGCCACGCAACCCCAAAGCAGAAAAGCAGCAAGTGATGGAAGCGGGTATGGAACGCTCCGACACAGAAGAGACGGAGAGCGAAGATGAATATCCATAGAAATCAAAAGGAAAATGAAAACTTGGAAATCTGGCAGTGGAACTGTCGTAGCATAAGGAAGAAAAAACCCAGTTTAGAGCAATACATCCAAGCGTCCGTAATTAAGCCAGACATCATATGCTTACAAGAAGCAGGAAACAAAACCAATATAAAAGGCTACACAGCGATAATAGCAACGCCTGACCTTAGAGTAGAGACCTACTTTAAAAAGGACATCACGACAATTCACCACACCCTACTTACAGTACAACCATCAGCAACACTTATAGAAGTTGTACCAAACAAAAGGTGGAAAAAGAGCGTCTTTGTCTTAAATGTGTACAGCTCTCCATCAAAAAAGGACGAATGCTTCGAGGATTTACTCTGGGAATCTAGAGAAATTGTTAGAAACAACAAAAGAATAATCACAGGAGATTTCAATGCTCCGCACATGGAATGGGGTTACCAGCGAAACAGTAAGAAAGGAGAGGGACTTCTCAGGGCAATTGAACAGATGGGACTGATCTACATAAATGACCCAACGAATCCCACCAGGTCCGGGAATGAACACTCTAGAGACAGATGCCCGGACTTGACCTTCACAAAAGAAACCGAGAATGACATCACCTGGATTAACACACAAGAAACACTCGGAAGTGATCACAACATCATAAGTATTGCGGTCATCGCAACTAAATTTAGGAAACCACTAGGTGTGGCAAAACTAACCGACTGGAAAAAATACAGAGACTCCATGCAAATCGAGGAAAAGAAAACGAAAATTCAGGATATTAGCATCTGGTGTGACAACCTTAAAAATAAGCACAAGAACTCCACAAACATTATACAGAGAACTGAACTGACCCCAAACATAGACAACTATTTAGCTCACCTGTGGGATGCAAGGAGAAGCGTCAAGAAAAGATGGGAGAATCAAAAGAAAAACATGAAACTCAAACAAAGAATCAGAGATATCACGAGGCAAGCAAAGGAATATGCAGACCAACTAGCCAGACAAAACTGGAATACTTTCTGCGAGTCACTTAAGGGAACAAGGAGCACATCTAGAACATGGGCTATACTCAAAAACATGCTAGACCGCGCCTCCACAAGACGAGAAAACAACCACAACTTCAGAAGAGTGGCGCACACCTTCCCAGGGAGTGACGAAGACCTTATCGAGGCCCTTAAAAATAAGCACTGTGCAGCACAGAAGAGGGAGACCCAACCAAACACATACGAGGGAAGTAAGAACGAGTGTATGGACAGGGAAATATCAAGAGAGGAAGTCCTCAATGCAATGATGTCGGCAAAGAAAAACAGTGCCCCAGGAAAAGATGGAGTCACAAACGCCATGCTAAGAAACATGGGAGATCAGCAGGTGGATGAAATCACAGAATACATAAATGAAAAACTTTGGATACCGGGCACTGTACCAGCAGAATGGCGAAATTCGGATATTGAATCTATTCCCAAACCAGGCAAGCCGCCTAGAATTGAAAATCTTAGGTCTATTTCTCTTACGTCATGCGTAGGGAAACTCTATGAGAGAATTATCACCAATCGGCTAACCAACTACATAGAAGATAACGGCATCTTCCCAAATAGCATGATAGGCTTTCGTGCAGGACTGTCCACACAGGACGCCTTCCTACTCATAAAGGAAGAAGTAATAAAGAAGATTGCTCAGGGAGAACACTTTATCCTATCCCTTGACTTGAAGGGAGAATTTGATAACGTCTCCCACAAAGCCATATAAGAAACTCTCAGCGCAATGAGCTGCGGCGAAAGAACCTTCAAGTTCGTAACAGCGTTCCTATCCAACAGAACAGCAACGGTAGGAATTGGCCAACTGAGATCAAAACCCTTTCAGATGTCAAATGCAGGCACGCCGCAGGGATCCATCATATCCCCTCTCCTCTTCAACATTTCGATGATAAAGATCGCGAACAAGCTGAGAGAACTCCCGAACGATATGGGCGACGCAAGGGTCAACTACTGAAAAAGAAAGGCATCTTCAGAACGCCGTAAACTGGGTAGTAAAGCTGGCAGGCGAAAATGTACTCCAGTGCGCCCCGGAAAAATCAGAGATAGTAAGAATCCACGCACACCGAAGCAGTAACAAGGAAGGTAAGATAGCTGTGAAGATTCGCCAATCTGTAATCCCAGAAAGAGACCACATTCGCGTCCTGGGAATGACAATACAAAGAAACGGAAGAGCCGATCTCACTATTGAAAAAATCAGTAAATCTTCAACCCAGCTAGCCCGAATTGTGAAGAGAATCACTAAAGGAAAAGCCGGATTGAGGGAAGGAGAAACATTAAGAATCATGCAAGCCCTCGTCACGAGTAGGCTGGCGTACAGCTTACCGTATCACAACCTAAACAAACAAGAGGAAGAACGAATAAACATTATCATCAGGACGGCATATAAAGCAGCACTGGGCCTACCATTGTACACGTCCACGAAAAAATTCTTTCAATTAGGAGTGTACAACACCGTCGAAGAGATCAAGGAAGCATTACTAATCGCCCAGAAGGAAAGGCTTGCCACCACTAAAACTGGGAGATAGGTAGCCCCACAGAAAGAACACGACTGGACGCCATGACGGACTTGAAACCTGAACAGCGCAGTCACATCAAAACCCTTCCTCTACCGAAAAACATGGACCCCACTGTACACAAAAACAGAAGGCAAGCGAGAGCCAATACCTCAGGGAAAAATTCAAGGATCATGAAAACACGGTGTATACGGATGCTGGAACATGTGACAAAACCAACGCCACACTAGTGGTCACAGATTTCAAGGGAGCTCTGCAAGATCGCATGACAATTAGACAGTCAAACACAGAAGAAGCGGAGACTGGTGCCATCCTCATGGCAATTCGACTCGGCGAAAAGACGAGCAGAAGTCTGAACCTGAACATAATAACATACTCCAAGAGAGCAGTATTGAACCTTGCCGCAGGAAGAATACCAAAACGCCTCAAAAACCTTCTTCCACCTGAACTGAAGAAAAAATACAATATCACATGGTGTCCCGGACACGAAGGACTGGAGGGTAATGAAGCAGCGGACAAGGCAGTGCGTGAACTTACACGCCGCACACCTGACGATCACGCTTATCACACCCCCTTCCCCGAAAAATATGGAGAAAGACTCTCGCTTATTAGGCAAAACAGAAGTACCTTTCCTATACCACACAAGGAATTAAATGCCATAGAAGCTCAAATCCTGAGACAAATACAAACAAACACGTACCCACATAAATCACGACTGGCAAAAATGTTCCCCAATCCCTTCCAAGAAACGTGCACAAAATGCGGAGGATAGCCACGCTATTTCACGCAACCTGGGCTTGCCCGCGCATCTGGCCCCAGGAAAACAATAGTTACAGATTAATCCTATCGAGACATGGGAGGCACCCCTTACCAGCTCCTCTCTCGAAGATCAGCTACGTCTGATCTAGAGAGCCTAGGTGGGAGCCGTTGCATCTGGAGCCCTGGACATTGGGCCCCACCCATGAACTCCCTTTCAACTTTTCACTCCTGCCCCCTCCCCTTTCTTCTCACAATAAAAGTTCTACAACAACAACAACTCTGCCATTGCTTTGATTTTGATCGTGTTTGCACCTGTATAGTTTTTGTTACGGTAGAAAGTTATCGCTTCGTGAAACATGGGGCATGCTTGACAAACAGGTTCACGTACGCCAACGTCGCTTACGCCAACCGCGGCCAGCGTCGTATAAAACAACTCCAAAGCGTCGGACTGCTGTGCAGCTAAAACAAGCATAATGCGCGCAGTACCAACAGCAGTGCGTATTGGTACTTCTATGTTTACGTGTATTTTCATTACTTTTGTTGTTTACCGCACCATTCTCACCGCTGTAAAATGGATGTGCATTACATTTAGGCGCCACTGGCTCGTTCGGCAAGCTTATAAGCTCTGCCTAATTTGCGTTTGCTTTTGCCGGCCTCCGCCAATCACAGAGCAGGCTGGTATGACATCATAGGTTCCGTTGCGGGAAATGAGCTAGTGGGTCGCATGGCCATTCCCTTTTTTCCTTATTATGCAGCTTATTTGAGCGACGTTTACATTAAATGTGGTGTCAGTATGATTCTAACGAGGCAATCTTTTGAATGAACCAAACTTCTGTTTTGTCTTCATGGCTCCTGTAAGTACCTCGTCCTTGCACTTCGCGGCAATGCGAGGTACCTTTCCTAAACTCCGCTGCACGATTACGAGGATCAGTTTATATTTATTTGAACCAGTGCTTTCTGCAACGAAACTGGGTGTACGGTGCCAGGTCCCCGAATCTGTCAACCCGTTCTTTTCCCTATTTTCGACGCTCACCGCTGGCTGGGCATTTGCTTTGGGAGGGCACAATTAACCCTACAGGGCTTGCTCTTTCGATGCCACCTACAGGTTTTTTTTTCGGATTGCAGGTCAAGATAAGGTGGGGAAAAATCAGATTTCCGATTTTATTCAAGCTTATCTTTCTGCTACAAGTCGCTGGAATTCCTAAAGTAGCTTTAATCATCAAGTTGTTTGGGTTGTTACCATTGTTTTTTCGTTTCAAGTTCGCATTTTCTGCCTCGAAAATACATTAAATTAAGCAGTTAATAGCTTACGTGAACACAGCCACCACTTTAGCACTGGCAAATCCCCCTTACGGTTAGTTCCGAATTCTCAGAGCGCACCTTCATCGCCACTATCCCCATCACCAGCATCATCATCATCCTTCCCATGAACGCGTGACAATAGCGCGAGCATCTATACGGCAAACAGCCTGTTCTTTTCCTCGGCCCACCGCACCTACCGCCTTTGTCCCGGTTCAGCGCTTTATTTCTGACAAGCATCGACGCAAAGAGCTCAAGTAAGGTCGCACGCCCCATATATATCTCGTAAAAAAGTCCTCGCTCGAGGCCGAAAGCACTTCGACACTGCTAGCCATGGAAACCCAAAGTGGCAGATGCCTAGTTAAGAGACGGTCGAACATTCGGAACTCTAAGTACTCAAGTCAGTAGAAAGTACGCGTATAGCTGCGTTTATAGATGACCCAATGACAAGGGAGCGAAGCTACAACCGCATTCTCCGAAATGCCGCTATATATACGGTTGGACGACACGCGCCCATCTTTTTGAGCGTTTGCTAAATGGGGCTCATAACTGTTCCCTGCAATGTGGAAGGTCTGCCTTGGGCCTGCACGCTGGATAAAGGCATTAAAGTCCACTTACTACATTTTATATTGCGTGAGTGAGAGGTGGGGAATGTCAGCAAAAACTTGTCGTCGATCCCCATCGGAATTTCAATAGAGGCAGTGACAGAAGCGCACGGACAAATGGAGTAGAGAGAGTGCGCGGAGAGAGCTACCTTGGACAAGGGAGAGAGCTGCATTCGCAACGGTGGCGTCGTTGCGAGAGACGGGGTACATTAAAAGAACGGGAAAGGGAGTATGTGAAAGGAGTAAAAAGGTATAAAAAAGAAAAATATTAAGTATACACTTGGTGGTGGCAAAACGTTTATTGAGCCAAAGGGAAATGGTATAAGGGCATGGTTAGCCTCCTAAGTCCAGGAGGCCTCTTGTTGGGGCTGCTTCCACTGCGCGCCGCACCAGGGTGACCTGGCGCTCCGGTGCGGAGCTGGTCACTTACAAAATAAAAATAAGCTTCCGTATTATGTAGGTCCTGCCTACATGGCTTTCCAATTGTTCTTTGATATTACGCTGTTGTTTTTTTTACGTGTATCACAAGTTGGCTCATTTTCGAGGAAAAATGAGATGGTGAGGCCGCATAAGCTTGGGGAATAGCTTGTAATATAAAAATATATTTTGTGATCTCTAGATGTAGTTGTAGACTCGTGCACTTCTCTCACACTCCTCCGAGCCCACAAATGTCGTACAGTGCCCCCTCCCTGCTTTCGCTAGCGGTTAAACGGTTGTCCCTCACACTGAAGACCTTGACTGTTTCACCCAATACTGCACAATCTGGGTTGAGTGGGCGCGTTATCGAAGCCCAGTCTTTATCTGGCTTAGACCAGCGGAGTGGGGCTGGGAAGGAATTAAGTTTCTCGTCAGTGATGAACCCATTCACACAGAGTTCTTATAAAGCCAGATCCTAAACTGCCTTAAAGGGATCTTAGAGGGCGCGTATATCGAGTTGTACGACACTCGGACCCCAAAACAAAAATCCTATTCTTACGCGTAAACTTAGCAGAAAACGGAATAAATTACGCAGTCAACTCCATTGCATTCCCCTTTGGCGGCCCCCGTGTGCATTCGTGGGGTGTGACACGGCGAATACTAGAAGCATCATCCGAAGATGGAAGTTAAAGAAAATGAAAGCATGTCTCTATCCACAGAATAAGAGGACCATGAAAAAATCCCCTTCGAATAATTTCGGAGTACCTTGCAACATAGCCCAAGAAATATCCCCTCTCTACGTCTTAGGTTTGGAGATAGCCCATTGCACGCTAATCTTGAATTTTTGAAAGTGAAGCTTACGTGGTTATGGTATCATGATTTTTTTATGTCCGTGAGCAAATACTCGGAGAGCTCCACTTGCCTTTGGAGCGCGAGGCGTTCGAAAGTGAACGTCCTGTAATGTGTGCTATTAGTACGCGCTATCAGTACCAAAGTCGCACGTCGTCCAAAACATGATTTGGACCTCAAGCTTATACGTTTCGCCACTAGCATACGCATCTCGAGTTGATTTGGTAATAATAGGCTTTGTCATCACGATGAACGGATGACCCAGACCTCAAGCTTATACGTACCATCACTTGGATAGGCATTTTGAGAACATTAGTTGTCAACAGGCACCTTTTTTAAGGTCAGTAGAGTAAGAGTATAGAGTGTGTGCGCACAAGGGTATAACTTTCTTGGGAATGACGGCCGCCAGCGTCCAAACGAAGTAAGACTTCCTCGTACCTTTCATCTAAATACTGTCTAACCACTATGTCGTGTGCTAAAAATCCTCGCTGCTCATCCACCTTGAGAGAGTGCATGATTATGTTTGTGGAAATGTTGCGTGTAGAAGCGAATTGCTGCGCCGACACTTCGTTTCTGGCATTTCTCCTGCAGGCTACGATGTCTGCACAAGCTGATCAACCAGCTCGCACTACTGAGACCGCCACGCCTTCCGCGGCGGGAGACGGGAGCATTGCGCCAGACGCTGCCGGCGACGCCGACGCCGTTAAACCCTTGGCGGCGAGCCTGGACCAGGTCAACGTCGGTGAGGCGCCATCGGATGTCGTCTCCATGGGCAAGCCCATTGAAGAGCGGAACCTCATGTAAGGGACAGCTTTGTGCGAGGCAGCGCGTCTTCATATCGCAGAATGGGTGCCGTACGTACAGCCAGTAAAACGCTTGTCTATAACACCGATTTCTACTTCAACCAGCTACATCCGAAAACTGCCGAAACATTCTCGTTCCAAACATGTCGGAGGGAAAAGCGAAGGGCTAATACTTCAGAATTCCGCAGTAGCTTTATCCAAATCCCGCTCCGGCGGGGCAGGATAGGGCTGAGAGTACGAACGCTGTGTTATAGACAAGCCTTTTACCGGCTGTACACTCTGTTCTCCGGAGCCTTTTGCTTTGGCTTTGTTTGCTCTGCTCGTCCAATGGTTACACGTAGCGCGTAAAGTTTAGCCACATGCGATGAGTACTGCGGCAGTAGAGTCAGCATTTCGAGAAACGTACCGTCCGCTACACGTTCATTTAGGCTAATGTGAAAACAGCAGAAATATAAAACGTGAACGCTTCGTGATGATAGAAGTACAGCAGGCTCGCAATTAAAGGGAATCGGTGGAACGGAACTAGTGATCACAAGGAAGAAACGCCTCGCTGCTGGTTGGTTTGTACTAAGGCAATTTAAAGAAAAAACTCGTTAATCGGATTTCACATTTTCCCACCCCCGCTTCGACGGAACTGAGGCTACACTGGTGCAACTATAGTTGAGCAAGCGCAGTGCCATCGCAGTAAGCATTACTCCCCGTTTTCCGTGTTCGGCTGTTTTCGGTTTGCTCCCACATTCCGCACATTATACCCTGGTGTGCTTGCAGTTTTGTTCAGGTAGGCTAACACCTTCGAGCCTTTGTTCGACGTGTATACGACATTTCGTCGCTAAGTCCGCGGCATTGTGGAAATTACTACACAGTGCCCTTGCGTTGGAAAAGAAGATGGGGTAACAACGACCTCTAGAGTGGTTGTTTCACGAATTCAGCGCTTGCGACAAAGTACGCCGTCACCAAGAGCATCCTAAATGTTTAGCGCCGCCTGTCGAGTACGCGTGGCGCCAATAAGAAGGCGTCTTTCCACAGCTAAAGCAAGCAACCCTTAAGTCGTTTTCAAATAGTCAAGAAATCGCATTCCCCACAGTCCAGGCAAAGTGAAAGTGGACTGTTCACATTTTAAAAAAAATCCTGTCACTAATTCGAAAAACAACACTATTGTGCTGACACAATTGTGCTGACACAATTTGTGCCAATTTTCTATCGCTCTCCTAATACCTATGTTTCGCATCGAGTAATGCTGAGCCGATCCTCGCTGTAAACAAGACTCCTTATAAATGGAACATATATCCCAGGTCCTTTGCGGTTCCGTTTAACGGGAGTCCACTATGATCGAGTGTCAGGAAGGCACAGAGGGGATGGCGAAGTGATGGGGATGGTAGTTGTCAAGAAGCCTGTCCTGAAAAGAGTACTAACACAAAATTCCGAAGTCGAGATAACTTGGGAGATATAATGGTGTGAACACACATACATCGTCTGCAAAATATCAGCGACAAATACAGCCTAGAACATATTTAAAATCAATTTTAAAGTGTGCGCGACGCAACCGAGCAGCCAACGGAGGTCCTCGCAAGATAGACGGCTACTTGGATGTGGAGTAAATAGAGAACCTCCAAACACGTCACCAGTTTGTGTTAGCCGATTCCGCAATTCGGACGTTTCTCGCCGGCTCACCGTTCCGATCGGAGGTCGGCGCTTTTGTTCTCGAGAAACGATCCGATCGTAGGCGGCGGAGGGGCCGGGATTTCGTTGGCTCATCGTGAAGCTGGCCGCGACCTAAGTTCTACGGTGATCCCAGACACTCGATGCTTATTGCTTTTTATTACACTGGGAGCGAAAACGCGCAGGGCACACGACAGGCGCACTGAGGCAGCCACGTATACCAGCAACACGGTCGCTGTGTGGGCGGCGGCCGCAACCGCGACGTGCCCCCCGGGGCAGGCGAAGGTTGCTCGAGTGATAGCTTGTTACCGCTCCACTAAATGTGACTCATGGCGCAACAAAGCTGGAGACACAAGGAAGGTGGTAAGGATGTGATGGCCAATTGCACTAAAAAAACTGGGCCCATCTCCCCGCGAGGGGGACTCGAGTGAATGCGTCGCATAGGGGGTTGGTGTATTGCGTTAAAGTTTAGTGTTTGGGGAGTTGGTGGTAGTGAATGCGTTGTATCAGCAGCTTCTTGACGTAGTTTGAATGAGTCAAAGATATAAGGCGCGTTCGTAGCATTTGATTCTGTGTCGGTTTTGTGGCGCAGTGGGAAGAGCACCATGTACCTCGCGTTCCGCCCACAGGTAGTGAATGCGTTGTATCAGCAGCTTCTTGATGTAGTTTGAATGAGTCAAAGATATAAGGCGAGTTCGTAGCCTTTGATTCTGTGTCGGTTTTGTGGCGCAGTGGGAAGAGCACCATGTACCTCGCGTTCCGCCCACAGGTAGTGAATGCGTTGTATCAGCAGCTTCTTGACGTAGTTTGAATGAATCAAAGATATAAGGCGCGTTCGTAGCCTTTGAATCTGTGTCGGTTTTGTGGCGGAGTGGGAAGAGCACCATGTACCTCGCGTTCCGCCCACAGCTAGTGAATGCGTTGTGTCAGCAGCTTCTTGACGTAGTTTGAATGAGTCAAGGATATAAGGCGCGTTCGTAGCCTTTGAATCTGTGTCGGTTTTGTGGCGGAGTGGGAAGAGCACCATGTACCTCGCGTTCCTCCCACAGGTAGTGAATGCGTTGTGTCAGCAGCTTCTTGACGTAGTTTGAATGAGTCAAGGATATAAGGCGCGTTCGTAGCCTTTGATTCTGTGTCGGCTTTGTGGCGCAGTGGGTAGAGCACCATGTACCTTGCGTTCCGCCCGCAGGGTCGTGGGATCGAAACCAGGCGCCGATAAGTATTATTTTTTATGTAGTGTTGGGGGGGGGGGGGGGTGCGGACCTGTTGTTGAGAGCGAGGAGGGTAGCGTGATGCGGGAGTGGAGGAGTGGGGGAGAGGGCGCACCTGCGCGCTGAGCTGTTGCGGACCGACGGCGGACGCCACATGTGAGTTAAAGAAATGCTCTGCATTTAAAATCGTCATCTGCACCGCTTACGCGAGCGGCAATCGAATAACCGCCGCAGTGTTAAGCCTGACATCTGTCGGTGGACCTGTAAGCAGGCCGGACGGTCTGCTCCTAGCGCGCCTATACCCAACGACTGCCTGGAGCGTCGCGCATCGTTAAATAGCCGCGGCAGCAATTTGTTCTTGCGGCGCCTGCATCACGTTCACGGTCGCTTTTTAATTATGCGGCGGTCGAGATTAGTACGTCGCAGCGTTAGCAAAAACTGCCGCGGACGTGGAATCGACAGTGCTACTACAGCTCTACTCTGTGATATCCGTCCGACAGTCACGTGGACAGCTTTGTTTCTAGAAAATCCAGCCTTTCGCGCACCCGCTGATACTGCGACTGGCCGTGTTAAAAACGTCTCTACTTAAACAACCATCGCACGTTCAAGCAAATGAGGTTTTCACACGTGATAAGCAGGTCATTAGCTACTTATCGCAACAACAACAAAAAACAAGATGCAAAAGTTTTGTGTCAGTGCCCCTGAACACCCACCGATCATGTTCGTTGTTATAATGATGTATACGGGAAAGGTGGCCACTCGGCGTTGCAGTTCGACGGGATCTTTTACGAGTTGCTGAACAATGGCAGAAGAGAGCTATGTGAATGTTCACCACTTAATTGTTTACAGGCTTCTTGGCTTTTAAAAGCGGAGCTGTTGTTGCTGGCCGCGATGTGTGGGCGTCCTCAGAAATCCCTGGGTTATAGTTGCTCCCACCGTTTACAGTGCACGTAAGCAAGCACCTCACGAGGAGCACCCGACGTCGTCCACTCTTTTGCGTGGCGCTCGAAAAGAATACCAAGAAAACTGTTCACGCGCGTCCGTACCTCAAGGAGGGAGCACAAGACAGCGTGCGTATAGACGCCAAGTTCGCGAGAACGGTTGCCGCCGACTGTAGCGCGTGCTGATGCGTTCCACTTTGGGAGGAATGCGAAAGCCTGCGGACAAAATGGTCCATGCCCACCAGTCATGCATGAGGACGACGATATAGATGGATATGACGGCGACTACTACTACCACAGTGAAAAGCGACAACGGAACATGTGATTTCAAACTAATGCAATGTGTGGTAGTGTGTCCTTGAATGCTTTCTTTGAAAGAAATCCTCCAGCTTCGCTATGGTTCAAGCCTTGCGCGACTGAGTGCAAGCTTCGCCTTTTTTTTTTTGAAGGACATAAATGTAGAATGTTTAACATTAAAAAGGGAGTAGCAGCAATTTGGGGGAATTGCCTGAAGAGCATTAGTGCAGCGTGCTCCTACTTTTCCTCGCAGAGAGCACGCCGTGGAGTACAACCCACATCGCAAGACGCTCGAGGTGTTCCTCATGATTGGCGCGCTCGTCAGCGTCGTCGGCATGCTCTGCTACGCGGCCATGTCCTACGCCCTCATCGAGACATTCTGTGAGCAGAACACGCTTGTACAGCGTCCATTCTTTGCACGCCAAGCAGGTGCGTTACGACAACGGAATTCACAATGCGGAGCCCGCATCCCCAGAAGGCCGCCTTGTGTCATTCCAAACCCGGAGCCTTTGCCGCGGTGTTGAACGGCTTGCAGAGTAGCAGGCACGTTCTGAGCTACAGATAGATGGTATATGGAAGAATTCTGCACCATTAGCGGGAGGGTCGCAAATGAAGTACAAATTTGGGCACCAACGTCTAGATACAAGTACGAGGATGTTTACAGACTCGGTGGTAATTTTGAATGGTCATTGAAGAACGTAAACACAAAGTACACGATATTGGTGGGAGTCATTAATGCAACAGTTGGAGTAACGCGGATCTCTCAATGAGCACTGGTAACGAGGGCTTCGCTTGTTTGCTTTACCAGCTAGCGAACCTGACAACATCAGTTAGTCAAATTAGTCTCGTTTTCACTTCCAAAAGCTACGAAAGAAGATTATATTGCCGTTATATCGGCTGTTTATCGGCGGTTCGGGAAATCGGAGGCACTTGCTTTTGTGCGGCAACGTAGTTTAACTAAGATGGGGAAGGGGGGAGGGTGTTTTGTTATTAATTCCGTCGGCTCTCCTTTAGGAAAGCCTTGCTTCGACGGGTTCCAGCACGCATTTGTACTCTACCAGATTTGCGTTCTCCAACATAATGCCACAGCTTCGCATTAGGGAGCCCGCATATGGGAACCCATAAGTGAACCAACATGTGAACCCATTTCTGAACAACGCGCTATTGATGATTACCGAATGCCTGCCCGGATTTCTGCTGTGCTGGCATCGTTTTTGCGCCATTCCACTCATTTCATGCTATACTGTCTTTCCCGTAACAGCGGCACACAGTCGGCATTATTTGTATACAAGTAAGCCATTCACAGCAGACCAAACCTTCTGGCCCTGGGGGCGCCGCCGCATTTATATGTTGTCACAAATGCATTGTCTAATCCTTCTTCAACAAAAACATCATCATAATCATCAACAACAACAGCCTATTGAGACCCACTGGAGGGCGAAACCTCTCCCACTGACTTCCAACCGCTCGAGTCCACTGTTGGCCACCGAATTTCCCGAATTCATCCCTTCATCGTGTTATTTGCCTTCCCCTTCTTCTAGACCCGTCTTTCTGTACCCATTCTCTTACCCTAATCGTCCACCGGTTGCCGGATCGCCTCACTACATAGCCAGCCCAAGTTCATTTCTTTTCATTATTTGAACTATGATATCTTCTACTCTAGTTTGTTCTCTGATCCAGGTAGTTCGTTTCCTCTCCCTGAGTGTTGCTCCTATAACATTATTGGCCGTTACCGTTGAGCCGACCTAAGTTCCTTTCCAGTTGTTTAGTAAGGCGCCCAGTTTCAGCCGTGTATGTCATCACTGGCAGTATTCAGTGGTTGGAGATTTTCTTTTAACAGAGGTAGCTTACTTTTCTTTATTTTGGGGTGCTTGCCGAGTGCTACGGAGACCATATCTATTCTGTGCCGGATTTCTCTCTCTCTCTCATGGTTTGGGGTCAACATTAACCATCTGTCCCAGGTAGTTACATTCCTTTACTTCTTCTAGCGTTTCGTTTTCTAAGCTGAAGAGGGCGCTTTCGGCAGGTCTATTCTTCATTACTGTAGATTTATTCCCGTTTATTTTTAGCCCCACGCCCGTGCTTTCTGATTGTACTTCCTCAAGCATTTTTTTCAGGTGTTCAGAGTTCACTCAGCAAGACTATGTCATCTGCAAACCTCAAATGACTCAAGTATTCTCCGTTTATTCTTAATCCCGTTTTTGCCCAGTCAAGCTTTCAGAATACCCCCTCCATACATGCTGGGGACAGTTTTGGCACAATGGTATCTCCCTGTCTTACTCCCTTTCACATCGGAAATTTATCGCTTTGCTTGTGCAGTGTTATCCTGCCCATACATCCCTTATATATGTCGTCTAGAAGTCTTATGTAGGTCTCTTCTATTCCCTGGTTTCATAATGCTTTGAGCACGGCTGCAGTATGTACTGAGGCGAGCGTTTTCTCAGTCTCAAGTGCTTCCTCATACCCTTTCCTAAACAGAGCCTGCTCTCTGTGTTTTTTGGACTCCAGGCTGTCACCTACACGGCTAACTATACCTTTTGGAAACAGATTATAAACAACTGAGAGTAGGCTGATGGCTCTCTAATTTTTAAGAACCGCGGTATGTGTTATCTCCCATTTTATGAGTCAGAATTATGTTGGTGTTTTTTTAAGCTATATGCACTTTTTGAGTCCTTAAGCATTCCGAAAATAGTGCGGCATGCTTTTCCTGTTTTCATGCTTTTTCAACTTCCTCTTTAGTTACTCAATGGGCACAGTAAGTTGAGCTTCCACTCTCAGTAGTTTCCCCTGGTCTAACGTCGCTGGAATACAACCTGGTGTAGAATCGTTCTGCTACTTTTATTATCCCGTGCATGTTGTACGTAATGTTACCCTGCTCGTCTCTGAGTGCGTACATTGTTTTTGCCGATGGCTAGCTCCTTCATGTCCCTTTCACGTCTCCTCCGATTTGCAGCGTTTCCTCGATCACTGCATGTTATTTCCACGAATATCGTTTGTTTTACTTCTTCTAATCATTGTAGACATCTACGATAACTTACCTTTACCCATCGCACTTGACGCGTTCATGCTCGTACGTTTCGCAATTAGTTCCTTCGCTTTCTTAGTTTTCCAGGGTGTTTCCTGCATGCTGCTTCTCCGAAAGCTGCTGAAGAATCTGCGATTGTCGTTGTTAGGTTGTCATTTTGCCCATCTACAATATCATCGTTATCGTTTAGAAGCGCAAGTTTATTTCGAAGAGTAATTTTTAACTCCTCCGTCCTAGCTCTGACTGACTCAATGCAGGCTTTCTTATTTTTCACGAGTTTCCTTCTTTCTATTTTAATTTTCAGCCTTAGCTTGCATCTAACCGTCATATGATCGCTGCTTATTTAAGTTATTACCTCTACGTGCTGCAGAATAGCTAGATTGTCACTTTAATTTTAGTCAATTCCGTTTTTTGTTGTACCATCGCGGCTTTCCATGTCCATTTTTTTATTCTTTCGTTTGCAGAAGAATGTGTTTCGACGAACGTGTTCGTAGAATTTCAACATTGTTCTAATTCTCGCAGTTTCCTCTGGACCCAAACAACCCATCGCTGAGAGTCAGTTCGACATATGCGACGACGACGCGTGCGAGGAGTTCGGTAAGACTCAAACAACTTTTCCAACGCACTAAACTTTTTTACGCCCTTTTTGGCCAAAAAGGGTACAAAAATCTTCTCCCACGGCCCACACCTTTAAAATGAGTCCTGGCTAAAAAAGGGTGCAAGTACAAAAAAGGGCGTGCTTGTGAACACCCTAAAATAAGGGTGTGGGCATCGCAGCTACGCATGATGATGTGGATCGGCTGAGCGCGCAGCATGACAGACACATTCAACACACACAAGTCACACTTGGGCCACAAATTGAGTCAGGAAACCAACGTGATGCATGAGGGGGAGTGAGTTAATACATACTTACTTAGATACATACTTCCATTTGATCTTGTTTCCTTTTAAAGCCAGCAAAGGAAAGTCTTGTGATAGAGTCGGCGGGCTTGTCGGAAAGTCAGATGTTTTAGCGCTGGTGTTGGAATTATGCATTTTAATGTGAGCATAAACAAGGCAGAATGCGAATTTGCGAACTCCTTTTTTTAATCATGAGGTAGTTATTATGTTCAATAACTCATGGAATTGCATTAATACTAAACACCCGCTATACACCATTTCAACACCCATCAAGAAGGGTGTTCATTATTTCAATGCCCTTGTTGCGAGATGGGTGTAAAGTAACCAATTAGGGTGTTGGAAACTAAGAAAAAGGGCGTGAAGGAGCTCCAACTAAGAAAGATGGTGTGAAAGACCTCCAACTTCCGAAGTATTTTCTAACCGTTTACACGGGTGTACTCGAACATTTTCTACGAGCGAGGGGGATGATTTGTACCTCACAATGTTTGACAAATATGAATTTGCCTGATTTATTTCCAGCGGAGCTGTTTAAGCTTTATCTTGGCTCGGTGGCGTTAGCAAAAAATGCCAAGAAAGAAAACGGCGACGCCTGTACAGGGTGCACCACCGCAGATACGATATTATAACAGTGAAGCCGGCTTTCGCGATTGTTCAAGTGTGAGCACAAGGGGCGCATGCGTACGCGCACTTCTTACCATACCATTTTAAAGGCGAGTCTTGTTTGGCTACTAAAACGAGAAAACAAAATTGACGCAGCTTGCACTAATGGTGCAAGGCTGGAGAAACAGCAGACCTGGGGGTCGCCCAAGCTTGGTTCCCCCTTGTATCCGCTGTAAGTGTTGGAGGAACGTTGGAACAGCCTTGTAAAATAGGGCTAAACTTGGCCTCACCCCTCAGCAATTAGCCTGAGCAGAGTCCTTTAATGCTTTTTGAACTTATTCAATAACTCTCGCCTAGGATATCATGAACATCCCAAAAACTAACAAAACTCAGCAAAGCTAGCAAAACCTACTAAACCTTCGCAGCACCGGGAAAAGCTAGGTCGACCGCACCTACCTGTTTTATTTATTTCTTTTTGCAACTTGACACCTATTTTATGCTCATTCAACACCCTACAGAAAACCTAGGGTGTTGCAGTCGGTCAACACACTTTCTGCCACATAAAAAATGCTGTAAAGCTACAACTTAGTGAGTTGGAACCTAAGTAGAAGGGCTTAATGACTTCCCAACACCCGTGCTCCACTTACACTATACCTTTTTTTAGGCAATAAGGGTGTAAAATGTTTTGTCTGAACACTCAAACACTGCCGTCATGACTTACCTGTAGAGGAGTCTGTACTGCTGCAGCCATTACGGACGTTCATTCGAAATCTAATTTAAAGTTTTTTTTATTTAAGTGTAGATAAGCAAAATTCACTTACCACGTGAACAAACATAAAGTACGACTAAGTATACATGTCGGGGCGTTGGTGAGAAAGGACACCAAGGAAAAAGAAAACCTACGTCGCCTGTAAAGGGTGCACTACCGCAGATAGGGCATTATAACAGTGAAGCCGGCTTTCGCGCCTGCTCGAGTACGAACACAAGGGGCATATGATATCGCACCCCTTACTATACTATTTAAAAGGTGATAGTCTTTCTTGGGCTACTAAAACAAAAAACAAAGTGACGCAGCTTGCAGTAGTGGTACAAGGCTAGAGAAACAGCGGAGCTTCGGGTCGACCTAGCTTCTTCCCCCCTGGGATCCGCTGTCAGTGCGGGGGACCGACTAGAGCGGACTTGTGAAATCCGGTTAAACTAGGCCTCCCCCCTCAGCACTTAGCCTAGCCTATAGTCGGTTACAACTTAAGAACGGCACCGGAAGTTGCCGCTGTGCCTAATCACCGTAGCCAGATGTTTCTCTGCGCGGCGCAAGTAGGGCGTTACTGGGAATATTTTGAACGTGGCGTGAGCCGTTCCCACGATTTTTTGGACTTAATATGCTTATAAACGACTCCAGTGACGACAAACAAACTGCGCGAGACAAGGCGGAGGATATCACGCATTCATAGCAAACCCCTTTCAAAACGCGCGTGCACTGACGTCACGGGTCCGGCGCTTTGGCGGAGTGATACACTACATGAGGTGGAGCCGGTCTTGAGTTGTAACCGAGTATAGTAAGACAATCGCAAAACTAAAAAAACTTAGCAAAACCGAAACAAGCTAGGTCAACCCCAAGCTCCGCTGGTTCTCCAGCGTTGCAGCAATAGTGCAAGCTGCGGCAATTTTTTTTGTACTTCTTATATTTGCTTGTGCCTTCTGGATGCCTCTGCTTCTATTTCTCGACAAGTACAGCAACGTTCAGGATATGTTCCTCTAGGCGTCAGTCAAGACATTCTTGATGATGTTTAGAAAATATCATCTGTTGCTGCTACTGCGCAGAACATCGAACCATGGGCTTCGTGAAATGGGGTAGCAATCCATGCGACAGCTACTTCCTGTACGCCTGCTCGGGGTTCCAGAAAGAGGCCGTAGACCTTAACCTCGCCGTCTACGAGTCGCACCACGATTTTATCAGCACCGAGTACGAACTGCTGGTTTCGGCTTCCTTCACCGGTACGTCCCGCCTTCTGCTTTCTTACAGTGACAGGGAAGTAGGAGCAACATCGGAGCTGACGCGGCAAGTTCATAGGGGTTAAGCCAGGAGGCACACAAAGTTTACCATTCTACCATGTGCCTGTTTTTTACGGCCGAATGCAATATACGTATGGTGGCAGCAAACCATATTCCATGACGTCGAAACACTAGCCTTGGAGTGTTTACTATGCTGTGCCTTTTTCTGTCCACCCCTCGTTACAAATTCTTGCAATCAACCTCAACTGGAGCTTGCGGCGGTAGCGCACAAGCCGCGACCAATAAATGCTAAAGACTGTGCTGCAGACGATGTTGTAACGGCAATTCGGGTTTCAAGGGCCGGAACTACGCGGCTTGCTGCAGGGCGCATCGCAGTGAGGGTTACGGTTTAGTTGTACAGCACGAGTATTTTGATTTACCCGTTCGTCTGAAAAGCGGCCTCCGCTATCTGGTGTTCAGTAGCGCAATGCTTATAGCCAGTGAGCTACGGCGGGAGGTTATTTTTAAAGGGAAGTGTTCTTCGTCTCACTGATGGACTATGCCGCACCGAAGGCGCGCACTGCAGGAAAGCTAACTTATTCAGACGATAATGATGATCGTTGGTGAAGTCAAGAAACATTAAAACGCTTCCCGTGGTCGGATTCGAGCCATTGTCCCTCGTATGAAGGAAAAAAGTGGTACCTCGCGTTATGAAGCCGACGTCCATACGATTACGCCATGCAGACACGGCGGAGTAGTTTTGATTTGTGGAGGTGTGCGTGGACGTGCAAAAGTAGACAGAAAAATCACGCATACCTTCGTGTAACGACGACAATAGTTGAACTCGAAGCTTTATTGGTGCTAAATCAAATAGCGAAGGGTCAAATTCAAAGCCAGTGCGATCAAAAGTCCCAACTGCATGGGAGTCAATGTCAAAACTCAACGAGTCGAAGTCCAAACCGAAGTCCAAAATCAGACGAAAACCAAGGAATCCCGCGCAAGAAAGCTTCTCGTTCAACCATCGTCGTCGTTAGACGGAGGAGTGCATGGTTTGAAACTGTTGTGGTGCTGAACGGGAGGTAGCAGGTTCAAGTAGCTGCTGCATTTCACTTTAACCATTCCAATGTTCCATACAGCCCATTAACATCCTAAACCGTGCGGTGACCATTCAAAGTGCTTGGCATGTAGACCTCAATTCTTGTGGTGTACTTGTAATCCACAAAACCATGAGAATGATCCAGTTTTGATTGACGCGCCGTAGTCAATATGCAGTTGTGAATCTTGAATGAATTCTGGGGGAAAAAGAGCAGGACTAAGCTTTAGAAGCTCTATTCGTGAGTTGGGCACGACGACATTTCCGCAAGCCTGGTGGCCCGCTGACTGTCCGCCGACGGCGGATTGAAAAAAGAACGGGCTCAGTTTGAAACTTAGCTAATTCTTGGCAACTCATCGTTCTAGCTGGAGCAAGAAATTGGAAAGAGTTAATACAGACAGGTTCAACATCATCCCGCTTTACCACGTAATATGACTAAGGTTTATTATTTCCGGGAAAAACCCGATTTCCTCGTGTTTTCAGACGCCGAACATTATTTTTGAAAATCGGGTTACACCAGCTTTTCCTCCGAATCGCGGAACTTCTCAGCGTAAAGCGATTTTGACTAAACTTAGGTTTAGTTTTTGCACCCCACGCCAGACAGTTTCGGGCCTTTTTCTCTCCCCCTCTCCTCCCCCCCCCCCCCCCCCCGTCAAAACCTAGCAGCTTAGCTTAGCTTCGTCATTGGAATGGTGTATGGGCTGTGCTGATCCCTCAGCGAACGCGGATTTCATGAGGGTTCTATGCATCTGGTTTCGGCATTTTGTTAATGAACGACTTTGGAGCGTCCTCCAGGCAGGACAATGCAGCTAGAGGAATTCTTCAAAGAAATTAGGTTGTCCAGACGTACAGGGGCGACACGAATGGCGCCGACTCGTCGGAAATGAAAACGTTCCACTAACTTTTGCACGCTCCTTCGTAGAATCTTCTTGCCTCATATCCTCTTGTTTAACGGTCACTTTGTGGTTAGCCGGCGTGCGGGAAAAAAATCTTCACATAAAAGGGCACAGAAGACTATTCCGGTGGCACCCTGAGTGTCAAATATTCGGTAGAAAATTACTATGCGTCGTGGATTTAATAAAAACCGGGATAATCAAATCCCATCCTGATCCCAGCAGTAAATTGTTTCAGCAGCTAAATAGAGGTGTGCGCGTCGTTAAGTTGACAACCATGCACGACGTCTTAAACTTTTCGAATTTCTTCCCCATCGTAGGCGAAGACGACACCCCATACGGAAAGGAGTTGTTCGAGGATTTCCGACGTTTCTACACGGAGTGCCGAACTGATGACTGTAAGATTTTTTTTTCTATTATAACACGAATAATGATGCAGTTGGAGAGAGAAAGTAAACATGAGTGGTGTTATTTTTTTCTTGGGTGTGGGCGGGAGGGGCAAGCTATGAGACAGTGATCGGACTACCTACGTGTCTCCGGTTTCATGACAGTGGTGGCAGAATAGTCGGGGCTACTTGTAGGATAGTTTCTTAGTGCCAAAAACTCTGTCTCGACAATAAAAAAAAGCTCATAGTTTGTCCACAGCTTGGAGTCGAGCTCAGGCTCAACTGATTTCAAAAAGAGAATAACACCACAATGGATATGACTGCAGCTAATGTACACCAAGATTTTAATGTTTATCATACGCCTCGTACTATATATATATATATATATATATATATATATATATATATATATATATATATATATATATATATATATATATATATATATATATATATATATATATATATATATATATATATATATAATGTGCGTGTGTGCGTGTGTGTGTGTGTGTGTGTGTGTGTGTGTGTGTGTGTGTGTGTGTGTGTGTGTGTGCGTGCGTGCGTGCGTGCGTGCGAGCGCGTGCGCGTGCGCGCGCGCGCGCGCTTTAAACTTAACTGGTTAAAAAATGTTCCCGCTCGTAAGGCCCCATTCATCCATTCGCCTTTAAACCTGCGCCGGGAGAAGATAACTTGAAGCCTCAGGGCTGGAATTCGTAATTCGGGCGAGCGTCTTACTACAAGTGCGGTCCACCTGTAACTGCAAATTGAGGCTGTTGTTTTTTTTTTTTTTTTTTTTTTTTGCGTAAGCAGTAGATGGTGCATGTCGCCAGTGTTTTTTCGCCGACCGTCAACAGAGCGATAGGAGAACAGACGATGAGAAAAGAGACCGCGTGCAGCACTGCCCGCGGTAGGAATTAAAGGGACACCGCTGCCGCCGTTGCTAGGGAAACGTCGAGTCGGAACACGGCCCGCCACCTACCGTTGCTAGCGCGCTGACCGCATCGATGGGTCCCGTGACTCTTTCCACCATTTGTTCGCGTTGTAGAAGGGAGTGGTGAAGGGTTACCAAAGAGGATGCAATAGAAATGGCGGCGACGAAACCGCGATACTGGTGGATAAGAAAAAGAGCGAGCCAATGACGCACTTGAAGCAAGCAAGCTTGACCACTGAGATGATCAGATCGCAAAGCACTGTCGGCACAGTGTGCGACGGTCATGTGAGGAAGGCCGTGCTGCCGACTGTAAACGCCGGATCAAGGCCGAGCCTCAAGTTCCCGAGGAAGAGGGACGGTATGCTTAAAGCGGCCATGCGGACAAAACACTTTGGTTCATTCAAAACATTGCCTCGCTGGAATCTTACTGACAGCACTTTAAACGTAAACTTTGCCAACATAAGCTATATAATTAGAAAAAAATGCAACGGCCAAGCGACACACTAGCGCATTTCCCGCAACAGAACCTATGATGTCATATGTGCCAGTTCTGCGATTAGCTGAGGCCACCAAGAGCAAACACAAATTAGGCAAGGCTGACATGTTTGCCGAACGAGCTATTTGACTTAAATTACGGGCATATTCTTTTTTATAGAAGTAAGAATGGTGGTGTAAACAGTGAAAGTTACGAATGTACACGTAAACGTAGAAGTACCCATGCGTACTGCTGTTCGCACTGCGCGCACCATGCTTGTTTTAACTGCACAGCACTGCGGCGCTTTGGGATTGTCTCAGCCTACACTGGCCG
The DNA here is from genome assembly GCF_048455015.1 of Haemaphysalis longicornis. Classification (NCBI taxonomy): domain Eukaryota; kingdom Metazoa; phylum Arthropoda; class Arachnida; order Ixodida; family Ixodidae; genus Haemaphysalis; species Haemaphysalis longicornis. The sequence goes on from NW_027526295.1 coordinate 213,526,419, forward strand.
ATTGGCGCAAGCGACGGCGTCCTACGTGAACATATTTGTCGAGCGAACACCATGTTTCACGAAACGATGATTTTCTACCGAAACAAAAAGAAGCCAGGTAAAAATACGTGAAAAACAATACAAAGGCAGAAAACGGCCCTTCGCGGTATGGTGGCGCCATCCAGCTTGGCGAACGGTAAACAAACCTCCCCGATCGGATGCAGAACGGTTCTTGTGATGTCATTGTAGACGTCCTGAAAACACACGATTTCGCGGGAGCATCACAATTTTAACTTAAATTGATTAATTTCTCATCGTGTGCTTCCGGACAAGCGCTGGGGGCACTACAAAACACGAAATCTTTCGAATAAAACAAACTTGTATTTTGTCCGCATGGCCCCTTCAAGCATTCCTCGATCGATGGATATTCAATTAACTTTTTCCTGCTCCTAAAATTGGCGATTTAGCACTTCGACAAGCTATTTCTCTTTAGCGAAGTAACTTCCTTAACAATAGCCGTAGAGAACACGTGCTGTGCATAAAGTGCTTGTGACGCTTGTTGGAGAAAAAAACTGTTCCACGTACATTGTGTATTGATCAGAAGAGTCTTCAACAAACTTTGCATGGGATGACACCTAAGCGAAGCACCGTAGATACCCGACAATATATTGATCCTAATTGAATGCTGCGTTTTATATCCATTTTCACGTTTCCGCATTCCATGGTAGTCGACTGCACCTTACTTAACACCCTGTTGTTCCATTTAACGAAACCTGAGCAACATTTTACGCGATGACAATCCAACTACACTATAGGCGACAAAGCATCATGAAAGCTCACGTTGCGCATGCGCTAAATGCTGTCGAATGTAAACAAATTGAGTGAAACAACTCCGCGTGTTTCATTCAATGAAGCCGCCTTTCTTTCGAATCATAGCAATGCCATGGTGGGAATCTCACTTCTGAGGATAATTATGATCGCGGTCCCCAATGGCCTCACAGTGGCCTTAAACAGCTTTACTTCGAAATGAATCAATCCACAGTGTGGTCATGCGTGCTTCTTTCCCATTGCAGCCACCGGGACGAGGACAGCACAGAGGGAAACTACCGCATAATCACGCATTTCGGCAAGGTGCAGGTCCCGTTAAACAGCTTTGTGGTGCGTCACTCCCTTGTGTTCGGATAGCTTACTTGGATGCTCACTTTTGGTCGGACTCCGCGCTGTACACATAAACCGGAGTTCTCGGCACGTGGACGAAGTTACGGCATAACAAATGCGTGAAGGGGGGGGGGGTTTAGAAATAAATTTTTTTGAGTTAATGCGCATGCGTCAAGAGTGAGTCAGCCACCTGTTTGGCGTGCGTGATCTTCCTGGATCTCAAACACGGCTATAGAGCATCTTTGGGCTGGACAGATAGTTCTGAACTTGCGTGTCATTAATCGCAGCGTACCATTTCGACCTTATCGACGAGCTGGAAACCAAGCTATCGACTGACAGCCAGCTGAGCCTGGTGACAAAGTACAGCGATGCGCGAGACGCATATGGAGACTTCTTCGTGTTCGACGTGATGCTGGAGGAGAACACCAGCTGCTACGTGAGTGCTGCTTGCTCACCTCGCGTTACCCTTAGAAGCACTGGACCGATAAAAACAAACCCCTTTGGGCTACATTGCCACTTAACAGTAAATTTCGTGCTTACGCAATGTTAACGCGGCCTCTAACTTCAGATGACCCCGGCATCGGCACGAATTTATACAACAAACCCAAGTGAACCAAGAAAGGCCAGACTTCGATCAAAGCATGTAAGAGATGATGAGTGATTAAACAAAAGCAATTATTGATTGATAAATGATTCATAGCACGATTAGTATGGTGGGAGTGAAGTGAGTTTTCGTAAAATTTAAAATGGGTTAAGGAGACTCCAGATCGACTACGGTGGATTAAGGTAGGAATTAAGGTGGAGTTTGATGATGTTGAGTATATATTAAGAAGGATAAGGGGGATAGAGGTGTATTGAGGTGGATAAAGATGAATAAAGAGAAATTATGGTTGCTTACATGAATTCAGGGAGATGGGAGGTAAAGGTAATGTTACGCTTCGTTAAGGTGGGACTAAGATGGACTAAAATGAATGTTGGTGAATTAAGATGAATTAGAACGGAAAAAGGTGAATTAAAGTGAATTCATATAGGTGGTATTCATTGAAAAGTTTAGCTGCCGATTTCTTCCCTTGGCTACACTGATAAAGGCAACGGACATGGCTGATGCGCCACGGACATGGCGCGGCTTGTCCCACATGCGCCCGCACGCCGATTCAAAAAAAAGAAAGAAACGGCGCTTGGCGTCTGCTCCGTTTCAGCCTGATTCTGAACGCTGGTGTCAACAGAGACGTTTTTAATCGCACTCACATTGGACTCGAGGCATTACTTTGTGTTCGGAGGGATAGAGTTTTGAACGTCCAACACAAATCATCTGCTCAGCACGGACAAGTACTGCTATCTCGCGCAGCCAGACGTAACTAACGGCGCACTCACATGGTTGCCTGTATGCGTGCCTCATCAGTGAATATAAGCTATAGATTCATGTGTACTACAGTGAGTTACGGTGAATTAAGCTACTTTAGATATATATATTTTTTTTTCATTTCAGCTAGAATTGCTTGGGGAATGCTCGCTGAGGAGCGTTTTTGTATAAATGTTTTATCGCTTATTAGAATTCAGGTGACAGGCAGCCATGCCCCATGTTCTCCCTTCCCCCCCCGCCCCACCCCGCTGACTTCCGCTTCCCCGCGTTGTATTTGAGAAGTTCGCACAATCCACGCCCCATTTGTAAGCACACCGTTCTTCCCACCGCCCCGCAGTTGCTGCCGCCGGACATGTTTTTCCCTCACGCTCTGTTCGACACGGAGGGCTTTCGCGGGGACTTCATCCAGGCGTTTATAGAGTACTACCAGGACGCCCTCCAACCGATTAACGAGGTGCTTAGGGGCGACATTGAGGCCTTCTTCAACTTCCAACGCAGCCTCGTTGAGGTAAGAGTTCAAATCATTGCTAATTCTTCTGCTCAACTGTTGGGAACAACAACACGGTGGAATGCTGTAGCAGGATGCACTACTTGCTGACGTGGTAATACTACAGCACCTGTCCTGTGTTACGGTTCACAGCAACGTGCTTCGCCGTTACCCTGAGTGCGTGATACGCCGGATAAGTTCTGTGCATTGTGGGGAAGCTCCGTGTGTGGCGTTGAAGCCAGCTCATAAAATTTTGACAAGACAGAATCTGTCCATAGCGCAGGCCCTCGGGGCCTGTGATTCACGCCTCCGGCAGGTGCAAGAACCGGTACTATTAGGGGCGAGGCCCTCTAGAGGCTCGGGCTTACGGCGTCTCCTCTCGTCGTCGTCTCATGTAGTCACGGAACTAAAACACCGGGACACTCGTTTTCTAACGCCTAGCGCTAGAACGTAACGCGTACTAAAAGAACAGCGTATAATGGATAAAACTTGTTCAAAATAAACTAACATGATTTAAGGATTTGTGGAATGCTCCACATCCGCTTCAGCAATCGCCAAGCACAAGCAGAAGCAGTTTGTAGACGGATTATAATTTGTGTTACACTCATGCACCCAGCGACTCTCGACGCCAGCCTGATCGGGTGGGGTGGTCGGTCGAAGCAAGAAAATGCATACTTACCTGGGGCCGGGGCCTCGTTGACTACCGAGGACCAGCCCCTCGGCGAGGCGCGGGCATTGCACTGCGCTCGAGTTGACACTCCCACTACCCCAAACTGGGGCAGACGGGGCGTGCAAATGGCTTAAATCCGGTTCAATGCAAGAGAAGGCGCCACCGCCTCAGCAACCGAGCGATTGCTCCTCCCTCCGGCGCTTCTCCGGGGCCCAGTCAGCGCGCGCCGTGTGGCAAGAGACAGACTTACGATCTTTGAATACACTTGCACACTGCATGCTTCGCTCCTCCCGAGGTTTCGCGTTAGGGGAGATGGCCGGGGATTTTTCTGGTTCCAGCCGGGGCGGGGTGCGCTGGCTCCCTTCTTCTTTTAAGTGCGAATGCACTTTATAAGCGACCCCGAACCTTCCGCCGTCCGCATAGCAACAGCTGCGGGTGCGCGCGCTTTTCGTCTTCCTTAGCAACGGGGGGAGATGGGCGCGCGCTGCCTGGCCGCTGACATGGCACATACCCACGTGGGAGATTGGCCAGGAATAAGTGCGAATGCACTTCTTAAGCGAGCCTGAATCGTCGCGCCCGCATAGCGCCCCCTCTCCCCCCTCGCCTACTCTCCTAAAGCCCCTTTACTACTCTCCAGCTCGCAACACCCTCTCTCGGCGCGCCAGCCAGGCCACTACACTATATAAAAAAAAACAGCATCCGGCGCCAGGTTTCGATCTGCGGACTTTGCGGCCGCAGCGCGACGCTCTACCGACTAAGCCACGGACGCGACGTTGATATCAGTGTTAGTAACGCGCCTTAAATCTTTAACGCATTCAAACTACGTCGTCAGCGGCGTGCGTTGGCGACTCAGCGCCGTTATAGCGGCTTGATAACTGCGTGGTGTACACGTGATACTACAAACCCGCTAGTTCTGCATTCTCTCACGTGACTGCGCCTCCTCTCCCTTCACTCCGGTCGGCGCTTCGCAGCTGCGGTGCGCTGCGGTGCGGTGCGCTCCTCCTCTCGAACATACACGTTAATTCACCAAGATTTCCGCAGAGGGACAAACGAGGCGTGTTAAGCCGAACGTGATCACGAGGGGGTGTTAATGTAACTAACGGGCAAAATGCCACCAAACTTCAACAAACTCCCCCTCATAGCATCACCCCGTGCTTCGCACTTCCTCATACTCCCCATCGGGGAAATGCGGGGGAATTTTTTTCCCTTTCGCTGCACAGCGTGCACCAGCTTCTGGGGACATTCGTCGCTTATCCTAGAGTAAAGTGACGGTCGTCGGTGATTCCTCGGTGATGGTTGTGTCGTCGTGGAGGAGGTGGGAGGCACCCGATGACAAGACGAAGTAGGTAGATGAGGAAGAAAAGAATTTACACGTATGCACAAGTATTTACAGCAGACGATGAAGCAAGAACTCAAGACAAAATTCAAACTGGGTTAAACTTAAGGCGCCGCATATCAGAAGGCTGGGTATCGCGGCACTATTCCTGATGGAGGCTCGGAGGCCAAAAAGGTGCCAAACTGCCGCACAGTTGGCTTAAAAAGTGCGTGGGGTTCTGGCGCCCGGAAACCGCCACGGGGTAGAGTCTTCGTGCGACCGCTCGCAGTCGCAGATTGCGCATTCCGTCACATGGAGGAAGAAAAAAGTTAGGAGACGGTGCTACCGGAGAAACGTGAAGCCTATACATAAAAAGTAAAATCTAAGTCCGCCCAGGCGTCACTGCACCACGTGACCCCACCGCGCCGCCGCCGCGACCTCTTCAATTTCGTCTGCTCGAAACTACTCGGCTGTCCGTTGTCGCGAAGCCTGCTATATGTTGGTTTTTAAATGCAGAGCATTTCAGTAACTCACGATGTCACCCGCGTTGACGTCCGTCGTAGTCCGCACCCCTCCCCCTACACTATATAAAAAAAATACTATCCGGCGCCTGGTTTCGATCCCTCGACCCTGCGGGCGGAACGCAATGTACATGGTGCTCTACCCACTGCGCCACAAAGCCGACACAGAATGGGAGGCTACGAACGCGCCTTATATCCTTGACTCATTCAAACTACGTCAAGAAGCTGCTGATACAACGCATTCACTACCACCAACTCCCCAAACACTAAACGTTAACGCAATACACCCACCCCCTATGCGACGCATTTACTCGAGTCCCCCTCGCGGGGAGATGGGCCCAATTTTTTTCCCACGGCTTTTGTCTTTCGCAAATACGCGGCACTCCTGCCCGCACGCGGGCATGAGATTACCGAGCAGACAAACGCAGTAAGGACGGGGAAAAGCTACCGCCAACCAAACACAAGAGATGCGCCGGAGCCGGAGACCGCCGCCGCCGCCGGCCCACCCGACCATGGAGGTCACGTGCTGGGCCGACTTCGGCGGCTTGAGAAAGAGAAACGGCGGAGGGAGCCGCTTCAACCGAGCTGGGCTTGCGAAGGCTAGCTGCGTGACGTCATGCCGTCTCCTCACTTTTTCTTCCTCCATGTTCCGTCACTGGCTTGCCTCCTTCTATACCAGTCTTCGCCGAAAAGCAGTTCGCTAACTACCTTAGGGCATTTACCTTCGCCCCCCCCCCCCCCCCTCCGTCTTTCTGACGGTCAAAAGGAAAGAAGGGCATTCCGCCGACATTGTTTGGGGACCAAACACTCGCCTTGGCGGTGATCACTCCTTTCGCTCCTGCCGACGGAGGGGAGACTGAACAAAACATGCCAAAGAGAGGGGAGGCCCATCGGCGCTGCCATCGCTACACCAGGGGCTACGAAAAGTGAATTTAGAGAAGATGGTTGTTTGTATATTTGTACTTTCGATGCCGTGCGCAACACGCAGAACACCTGTTAACCGTTCGGAATTCTGGTTGTAAATACTGCCCTTCCGTAAGGGCGGAGTAGTGCGTCCTGAGCTCTTGCGGAGAACGTTTTTCCGCCTGTTCGAGCTGTCATGTTGTAAGCCCGCCAGTGTGCTGCTACCTATATCATCGCTGTCCTATATTCGGCATACATTAGAAATGTTAAGTTTGGCTTGGCTCTTCGTCATTCAGAACAGGGGCATCCCCTGTGCAAGCCGCTTTTGCCTACCACGCTACCGCGACATGACGGATGTCGGTACTTCGACGCCCCCGCCCATGTAACACTTTTCAGTTACTTTCCTTTGTCCCTCACCATGTGCCCTGTCTGTCGGGTTGGAAACAAGCGATGATGGGCGCATTCGCGCGGAGAGCAGCTGTCCCTCTGGGCGCCAGCCTTTTAAGCGAACCCGGAAACCGAGCCCACGGGAACGATGGCGATGATCGCAAAATTTATTTCGCTAGCAGTAATCGTCAAACACTCGCGTTAGCTGCGGTCGCCAAACCTTAATGGAAGAAGCAATTTTCTTTTGAGAGAATTATCTAGAGATCTTGTGGCGCATTCAGTGTGCGGCCACTAACGTGGCTGAATTTGGTTACTTACGGAGATAAGCCAGAATGTTGATACGGGTGCAATTTTGCGTGTCAGCCATTGTACTGAGTAAATACCCGCGTATCCACTAATTTCATTCGGTGCTTCTTCGACTTTTTCGTTAAAACACTTGTGAATGTTATAACCACGAGGCTGTTACGCTTTATAGTGGCACAACTTGCATCAGCCCATAGACGGAGACGGGATTAACAGTGAACCTAAATGTCATCTTGGCACTTCTTCCGGTGTGTAAGTGATGAGGAATCAGTTGTAGAGCAAAATTCGTAAGCTGTCAGTTATTCTACTGATGCCATAGTAGCATCAGTTGCCTGAGAGCCCACGAGGCCAGCGTTGGTCTGACTCGATTGCCAAGCCCATCCAAGCTCCATCGACCAACATTAAAGGAGCCATGAAGAGAAAACACAAGTTTGGCTCATTCGAAAGATTGCCTCGTTAGAACCATAACGACACCACTTATAACGCAGACTTCGCTCAAATAAGCTTCATAATTAGGAAAAAAGGAAATGACCATGCGACCCACCAGCTCATTTTCCGCAACAGAACCTATGATGTCACTTGGGAATGCTCTGCGATTGGCGGAGGCCGGCAAAAGCAAACGCATGATAGGCAGGGCTTACAGTTTGCATAGCGAGCTAAATGCCCGTGAAACATACTGCACATTCTTTTATGACAAAGAACGGTGGAGTAAACGGTTGAAGTTCCGAACGAACACGCAAGCGTGTATGCCAATGCGTACGAAACTATCGCCAAACCGAACTCAACATCTCGCCGTCGCCACCGTCGCGCAGACGAATTTTCGGGTTCAAGGCTCTTCGGGGCCAACGAACCGTCCCAGCACGCACAGCCGCGACCTTGCTTGGTATCGTAATCCCTTCACAGGAGGTTTTCCGTCATATCGCCAACCAGCAAAGGTAAAAATAGAAACAAGGGGAGTAAGGAACACAGAGCAGCAACGAGATAGTGCCACTCGTCGCACAGGTTTCGGTATGGAGGTCGTGTTGGCTTGCTGCTGTCGTTACGAGCTCGTTTACAGTTTACAACCACTGAAAACTTCAGTTTGCTCGAGTACTTTACAATGAAATTTCGTTGCTGTGTTTTGAAATGCCCATGTAGTACGGGCAAATCGTCGAGGGAGTGCGACATCCCCGCCGGTGAGATCTCCTTTCATGTGCTGCCCAACGACGAACCTCGGCGAAGCAAGTGGCTACGTTTTGTGAACTTTGCAAACGGAGGAGAAAGACAGCCAAAGGAAGTACGGGTGTGCTCGCTTCATTTCCGAGGAAGTGGTTACGGCAGGGACCCGGACATGCTGGCGCTCGTCGCCGACTTCGTCAAATCGCCTTTCAAAGCGCTCTGACCTTGGGGAAAAAAATTGCCGTACACACCGCGCATTGACGCTCGAATCTTTCTGGTCGGAGCAGAGAGCTCGAGCGAACGGCTTTCCATACACGACACCGGCCAACTGGCATAAGCGATACTGCTACTGAAATTGAAAATACGGCACATACGTACCAGTCTGTATTCGTCCGTCGCGACGGGGCTGACGAGGCAGCGGTGCCGACGGCTGGGCGTTCGTCTGTTGTGGCTATCGCGGAATGGTCACTTTCCCGTCCACCGCGTATCCCACAACTCTTGCCGCTCGTGCACTTAGAAGCATTGAGCGTTCAAGTGGTGTGAGGTTGTTAAATGCAAGCCCGAGCTCCTCGGCGAGAGTTTTGTTCTCCGGATCAGGCGATTCCATGACTAGGGCTGCGGGAGCACTAGGTTTACTAGTATTTTTAAAATGGCCGCCGTCTCGGTCGACTCCCGCGTGTGGGTGCTATATGCAGTCGACATACTAAGTATCTGTTTCATGGACCGGGTCGTATGACGCCATTGTTCACGTGACGAAATGTGCAATTTTAGCGGGAGATTTAAAATTTTGACTTAAATTGCCTTATTTCTCAGTGAATAAAGCACCATTTGCTTCCGGGAAAGCGCTTGGGGTACTATGAAACACCTAATCTTTCGAATAAAACAAACTTTTGTTTTCTGTTCATGGCTCCTTTAACTACAACTTCTATGTGTCCGGAGACAAAGAAGCCCTAGTTCATACAATTGGTAGCTCTGGGGAAGCATGTATATAATCAATGTAACGTATCATATACATTCACGGCTAGTATAGGCTGTCAATACGTGCAGGATGTTGCAGAGCTCAGAACAATGCGTGTCTTTCGCTCTTCCTCCGTATGAACAACGCTAAACAACAAGTGCTAAACAACAATGCTAAACAACATAACTTTCCCAAACCACCTTCCTCAATAAGGCTTTTTCACGTCTATCTTCAGATCATGGGAGACCCAAAACGACAAATCTACCGGCCCCAATTCGTCCAGGATATGAGTGATGGCCTTTTAAAGGTGCGTACGGCAGTGAATGAAATTGAATTTTTTTTTTCAAATAAGAACAAACAGTGAAATTATACATTAGCGGGTTTATTTTAGAAAAAGAAAGCGAATATCGCTTCCTTTCAAAGGAGGGACCGCCCTGCCTAATAGTCGCCCTGAGTGACTTAGCGCAATTAACCTGCACTAGGGCCTATCGGAAAACTGAACGCCAATGCCCATTATGAAGCGTAGAGCATTTTTCCGCGGATGTCCAGCTGACGTCAAACCATGGCTTAGCTTATAGCGTTTACGGATAAGAAACGAGGCTCTTATATTGGAATAAACTCAGGTGTAAGACATTATGGGTCAAATTAAAGGAAACGTAAAATTGACTTTGATGAATTCAATGGACAAACGGTGGACATTTAGGGCAATAGTGTGGCTACCGAAAGACCGGGATAAAGTGGGAAAACAGTTGGTTCAACAACAGCCCTTAAAGGGACCCTGCAACACTTTTTTCAACTTTTTTTGAAATCCTAAATGCTTGCAGAACGTAGACACCCAACACACCCAGTGCTTAGATTAGGGGGTGGCAAAGTACCTCAGCCAAAAATTAGTGCTCTATGTCCGTCAGATAACGTGTAAACTCTCTCTCTCTTTCCCGGTGTTAACTTTCTTCGACGGCCTGAATGACGTCACTGAGGCCATGGAGCAGCTGTTGGCCGGTTTTCCCTCAGTTGCAGCAATGAACGCTTTTCGATAGCAACTTAAAAAATAAAGCCTCAAAAACAAAGCAGAAACGGAAGGCGTATCTGGTACGACGAGCAAATCCCGCGGTGCCGCTCCGTGATCGCGATAACTAGCTTTCGCGGTGCTTCCAGACGTGAAGGAAAGAGTGAAAGTGTTTATCGGAAGTGTTGCAGGGTCCCTTTAAGGGCTGAAATAAATAAGGATTGGAGGCGAGGAATGGACTAAGGCATCGCAAGACAGGAATTGTTTTACGGACACAGGAGAAGCATTCGTACTGCAGTGGAGCCGAACAGGCTAATGACGATGCTGGTGACGAATGTGAATATGGCACGTGGAATTCGCAAATTTTAGCCTTAGCAAGACATGAGGTCAGGGGAGGGCTACATGTTGTGCCCGCTTGATTGTTGGGATGAGTAAGCTTGTGGGTTTTAACGCGTTTTTGTCTAAGTAAAAGAAAATGTTTAGGCATCATTCTTTGCTCCTTAAAGCACGGCCGAATGTCAGTAACCAACAATTTTTTGGTATTGAATTGGTTAAAAGACAATTTTGTATGGCGACTTCAGACCCACTTATACTATTTAACGATTATTAACTAATACACAGGTACTGAATACAGACAGGTAACGTCTAAAAAGTCTACTAGCGGGTCTAATCTTTTTTCTGATGTGAGATTGTGCGAGTGTCGTGAGATTTCATGGAGGTAAGCCGCGAGTTTAGTGCCTGTTGGTTTTGTGTAGTTAAGCTTAGCCTTGCTGAGTGTATGAGACGACAAACCGGCGACATTTCGATCATCCTTTTTTTCAATGACCCTCTTTCTTTTGCTTATTTTTATCCTCCTCTCCATAACTATGACTAAGAGCCACGGCCAGTCATCTCTGTTAGGCCTGTATTCAGCCTTAAAGGGACTGCAACACTTCTGACAAACGCTTTCACTTTGTCCTTCGCGTCTGAGTGCATTTTCAAAGCTATAGTTATCAACACCATGGAGCGGCACTGCGTGATTTTCTCGTCGCAGCCGAAGTGTCCACCTTCAGTTTCGGCTAACTTTGAGGCCTTTTTATAGAGTGGCTATGGAATGCGTTTATTGCTGCTACGGAAAGGAAGGAGGGGGGGGGGGGAACAACTTTATTTCGGCAACCATCATTAAATTGTAACATTAATGATGGGCTTCTTCTGGACTCCGTGAGGTGGTCGGAAGACCTTGCTTCGTGGCGACTTCCAAAGCCCAGTCCACGGCCTGAATTTGGGTCTCAGGCTCGGAGCTGGTCACCGCAGTCTCCCATTCTATTTAGTGAGAGAGGTGGCATTCGGCTTTAGGTAGGAGCCCAGGGCATTCGTATAGGATGTGGGCTATAGGTCGGCCTTTTCAGCCTCACACATTCTGCATTTTGGGATGTACAGACCTGGGTAGATCAGGGCCAATTTATAGCGGCCAATAGCAACTACATTGTTGTAATGACGTAATTCAAAGATTCAAGCGCACAAAGAGCGCCAAGACTCGGAAAAGAAAGAAAAATCTTTTAAGCAGATGTCCAAGTTATCTGGTGGGCATAGAGCAGTAATTTTAGCCTGAGGTACTATGTGACCCCTTATTTTAAGTGCTGGATGTGTTTGTTTGCTACGTTGTGGCAGCATCTACGATTAAGAAAAAGTTTAAAAGGTGTTGCAGGGTCTTTTTAGCGCTAGGTGACCTTGATGGAGAGACAAACGACGTGCCAGGCAACGCCTAACTCATTGCACGTCAGGCTGCGGGTACCCGTGACGACGTTACAGACCTCAAAGCGTAACGCTAGGTTGAAGTCAGAGCCGGCGCATGGGAACATGTTTGCAGCGTACTCGCGTTCGCGGTCACATACGCGTCGCAACCAACGGAACGTTGAGTCGTGCATACGCGCGCTCAAAACCGATGGGAATTTTGCGCCAAGGTTCTGGTTACGCGGATTTGAGGACGGCGCTTTTTTGATAACTGAGCTGTGTAAAGGCCCGTTCACACTTGCGACTGCTGAAGCGACAAAAGCGAGCAATGCGACTGGAGCGACCACCGCCCTCAATGTTTCACACTCCGGCGCAACACGCCCACAGGCGACGGCGTTTGCTTGACTTCTGTTGTCGTTCCTCGATTACAACGAGACCTCACTGTATTTTGTGTTTCAATAATGGCCAACCTTTGCTTGGAGAGTGTTTGCACTTCGCTCAAAATTCTCACGTACACATGTATCCAAAGAGGCTGCTTTAATCTAACGTCACCTAATTTAAACTACACCTAAAGTAACCTAAAGAAAATCTAAAACTAGCCTAAACCTAACCTAACATTATCTGACCTAACCTAAGTGAAGTTTTTTTTTTCAATTTCATTTCACTCAAAACAGCGTGATGCTGCGCAGCACCCCTCAAACAAGAATCCCGCCTTTGCTTCTTTCTCGGGGGTGCACACGACAGCTTCGGGTCGCGCGCTGTCACCGAGACGACGATTTCTAGCGTTGCTAGGTTAGTCTCCGTTGCTAATAGTGTCCTCCTATGATTGCACAAAAGCAGCGTTGAAGCAAGGCTTTGCGAAAGCGTGGCGAACGGATACAGCTACCGTTTATCACTGGGTGATCGCGCCAGTTTTCCCAAAGGTTTCATTTTTGCGCTTCATGTCGTTAAACAAGTGGGCTTTGCGAAATAGAATTGGAATATCATTCACTGTGCTGCTGGGCACGAGGACGCGGGTTCGATTCCCGGCTGCGGCGGCCGCTTTTCTGCTGCGCACGAGATTTCGGCGCACGTTAAAGATCCCCAGGTGGCCAAAATTAATACGGAGGCCTCCACTACGGCGCGCCTCATCACCTGAGTTGCTCGGTGCGTTAAACCCTACAATCAATCAATCAATCAATCAATCAATCAATCAATCAATCAATCAATCAATCAATCAATCAATCAATCAATCAATCAATCAATCAATCAATCAATCAATCAATCAATCGGTCAATCAATCAATCAATCAATCAATCAATCAATCAAATATCATTCACGATGTCTATTCCTAACCTTAATAGGAGCAACCCTGCAGTCGTTTGTGACACCCCTTGAACGTCGGCGGCGACCAACCTTGACGCGCGTCGGCGTATACGCTTCCGCGTGTGCGGTCACCACACCGTAACGATGCAGAATATCCGGGCATTTCGGTAGGATGCGACATCTGAAAATCTTGCGACGTCAGCCTCCTTGCACCGCTGCTAGAGCGACGGGTGCCACGGCGGCGACAAAAACTGGTCTAGACCAGTCGCTCCAGTCGCCGCGACGAGAATTACTTCAGCAAGTCCAGGCGACTGGAGTGACATAATTGGGGCGCGCTCTTGTCGCACAATTCTCAAGTGTGGACGGCCCTTAATGCTTGATGCTCGCGCATCACAAAATGTCCCAGAATGTTCCAAGAATTGTTAATTTTTTTTTCAGCTCGTGCCCCCGGCCATAAGAACTGGTTGCGCAACACCATTCGTCTGGGTCAATCAAGAATACTATAGAGGCCTCCAGAGCCTCATCGACAAGACTTCGTAAGAATTACTGCGAATCCGCTGCTATTTCATGAAAACCCCTCTTGCTCTGACGTGCTGTTGTACGACAGGGAATCTGTCTTTAAATTTCAACATACGAACATTTCTGGTAGCAGTCCTTTAGTTGGTGCAGGCTTGCCACTACTCGGAAAAGTGAGAGAAACGAGATATCACTGTGCTCAGGGACGTAGTCACAGGGTTGGAGGGACGTTTGGGTGTTCAAGGTCCCCCCACCCCTGAAATTTGTTCCAGGCAGCCCCCAATAGAGTGCTAGTGTTCTTTTTTGGCAAAACTTGTCCCTTCTTATAACCCATAAAAACCCCTCCCCCACGAAAAAAATTCTTGCTACAGCCCTGTATATACCCCAGTGTACGTTGTATCGATTTTGTATTCGCTGCATAACTTTACCCGTTTGTGTCCGCGGTTCCTCGCGCCTGCCCACAAAGATTTTTTTCTTTTTTATTTGCGAGGCAAGCGGTTTCGTTCATCGGCACCACATGCTATGAGTACATTGAGAAGTCGGGTAGAACAAATAGTAAAACGCGCAAAAATTTCGGGGACGCTGTCTGCTTACGCACTTTAAAGGCGAAAACCCGGCTTACTACTCTGACGATTACCTTTTATACACACGTCCACGCAATGACACAGCTGCCACGCGATTTCATCAATTTGAATCCACCTTATTTCGTCTTATTAAAATTTTCTGCCCCTTATTTTGTCTTCATCCAGTTTAATTCGTTCTAATTAATGTTATTCGACCTGAATTCAACGTTACCGCTGAACGATCATTTACTGAAACTGAATTGAATTTGAGCTCCAAACAGTATACATGATACATAAATGGGTAAGGTCCCACTAATGGGTGTCCTACAGGTAAAATGCGCAGGTGGGACCTCCAATGATGATGGTTCGAGAATAATTAAACAGCAAGGGGCGCAAGATCCCTCATTTAACCAAAAATAAATGAAAAGCACTCAGCATAAAAAGGGACTTGGAAAAAGAACTATAAAGGTAATTCCGGCGTGAAACAAAGCGCGGTAAATGTGGGTTTCAAAGGGCGCTATGGGGGAATATATATAAAGCAAGGTGATCATAAAACATGTTGAAAAATAGATAGCTGTGCTTCAGTGAGACAGCTGGTGTAACGATAAAACACGGGCTTGAATGAAAAAATTGCAGTGGCTCAGCTCGGCTATGCCAGGATATACGTATCGCGAGCTAAGGTTCAGCAATCAAATCCAATCCAATCCAGTCCAGTCCAGTCACTGCTCCTCGCACATGCGCTGCACTGCTCTCCAGGAGCCACGCTAAAAGGCTATCAAGCGGCTCCGGCACAGCGTCAGACTTGGCTATTGCGCAACGGAGGCGCACAGCTGAGCACGCGCCGGCGCCAATGCGTCTCCCGCGGCTATGACGTCACTCATCTGGAATGCGCAGAACGGTAAATGCGCAGACCCAGTTCTCTACACGCCCGTACTCCAATTGAATGGGAATCCAATCCAATTTAATCCAATCCAATGGTCCTCGCGCTTGCGCAGCACGGCCCTTCAGGGTCCGCATGAAACTCCTCAACCTCGGCCAGTGTAGCTTGCGCTACAAAATAAAAAAAAAACATTGTAATAATCCGCTTGTTTCTGCAGTGTTATTAACGGTGTAGTGTCGGTATTACATGTGACGCCTTAGGAGGAAATGCAATAATTTAGGTAACTGTAAAAAGCGTAAGACGCTTGAAGAATTTGCAAGTAAGTATGGTCTCTAGCTTTAATCAAACTCTGATGCGAAACGAAACTTTTGTTTTCTGTAATGGAGATCACGCTCGCATGAAGTTTAAGGTCACAGTCGACTACTATCGCCGAAAAATAAGTGTTACGACAAAAAGCGATTTTTTTCTCCTGAAAAGTGAAGAGAATGCACGGCTGATAATTTCTTTTGAGGGGAAGTGAAAAGCGAGAAAAATTTTAACGCGAAAGTGTTTTAATCCCGGATACACAAGATTTCACTGACGTTATATCCGTCACGGAAATGACGCCAGTACAACGGAGTAAGCAGCCTGTAAAGCGTCCACCCCTGCCCACAGGGCCTTCTTGCGTGGAAGCAACCTTTAGTACTAAAGACTACGTTATATTTAAGGTTGTTCGTTTTGTGTTTATATATTTTACACGACAGTGTTTTATGCCGGTATACACCAAGATTTCACTGACGTCATATCCGTCACGGAAATGACTCCAGTACACATTTGCAGAAGCGACCCGCAATCAGGACGTCGCTCGCCATGCACACCCACAAGACAGCGACCGACCCGCCAATCATGCTCAGCTGCAGATTTCGCTGCACATTTCAATGTCCACCAGGGGGCCACGCATGGCGGTCGTGTTATTCGTGTGCTCCCGCAAACTTTTTCTTTTACCAAGAAGAAATTGAGCTTCTTGCCACCACGGAGCTTACGTTTGGTGAACCATGAGTTTGAACAACTCGCGCGCGATCTCTCCCGAGCGCGCGAGTGCCACGGGGAGCGACGACGTGGGTTCGGGCTCACCAGCGAGCGTGGAGCCTGACGAGGGGCACGGCGAGACACGACGCGCCAGCAGAGACGCCAGTCCGGCATCAGCTGCCAGGGACGCGATAGAGTGCTCCCAACTAACGTCGAAGAGGCGGCGGTGGTCCCGGAGCTGCAGCAGGCCAACGCCGCAGTGGTGGCGACACTCGAGACGCTTCGTCGGTAGCTATAGCACCTGCGAGGACTGCACGGGCGTCGGACGACTCGGGGTGAGCGCGGCCAGCTGGCCATGGCTCTTGCCGCGTTCGTAATGGACGAACTGGACGCCGTTCACTCCTAACAAGAGCGTTGCAGTCGGCGCGCCGGCGGTATAGTGCCTAGAGTATATTCTAGGCACTATACCGGCGGGGAGACGGGCGACGCCGTGTTTGACGGGTCGGGGAGGGACTCCGCCATAGCGGCGGCCATTCGGTCCCTCCTTGCGACGGCGGCAGCAGAGGGACGACGCAGGCGCCATCTCAGGAGCCGCTGCCGAACCTGAAGAGGCCCGACGACGGCCAGCATTCGCCGTCGCCGCGGGAGGACCCTATCGTTGCCCCCATTGCTGGCGAGACGACTACTGCGCCACCTGGGGACGAGTACAAGAGGCAGCCTACTGCGCTCAGCCGGATCAGCTACATCAGAGTCCTTCAATGCTTTACTGGTCACGAAACTCCTCCGTAACTCAATGGGAGAGCTTCATATGCTGCGTTTGGCCGCCGCGCGGTGGCGCCACCCTCTCACTGAGGTCACTCCTCGGGCTGCGTTGCGCTGGCTCGAACGGCGGAGCCGCGGCGAGTTGGGTTTGTTTTGTGCGGGAAAAAAATGTAGCGTGCATATCGCGCTCTTGTGATGCGACTTAAGCAGTGCAACGACGATGCCGAACATGTGTTGCGTCCCGGGATGTCGTTCCTTGTACAACAATACCACAGAAAATGTTTCCTTGTTCTGTTGACCGAGCGACGGGCAGCTGTGTGAGAAATGGAGGGGCGTCATTCCAAGGCAAGCAACGGGAGATTTCAGCTTCGATTATAAGTGTGCGACTATGTTTGAAAATGCATTGTGTGTGAGAATGGAAAAAGCAATGTACCCTTTTGAGAGCATCGTGGACCTAGAGTTGTACAAGGCTAACTTAAAGCCGGATTTTTGTCAGGTCAGTCAGGTAGTAGCGGTGCTTCATTACCTGTTTGCAAACTTGTATTACCTTACGCTCAGGCTCGCGTATAAAAAAAGCTTTGGGACGTCCTTGTGCTTTTACTTTTCAAATTTCCGCGAATTATCCCTTAGGCTTCGTTTTGTTTGTTTTGTAACCGCGCGTGGCCGATTCCGGTTTCTTATGTGGCGTTTCAACCGTATTGCCCGTTTGCTCTTTTCGTCGTACGTCCCGTCGGGCAATATTGTTTGATATGGAAAGGGTGCCACCTTGTCGCTAACTTGATTTTTTGTTTCTTCGACAATGTTCTCGATCCTATTTCCATGGATCTGAAATTAACGTTCCAAGAGTAATGCATGCATAGCAAACGCCGCGCAACTCACTTTATCGAGAGAGAGAGAGAGAGAGAGAGAGAGAGAGAGAGATAACATTTATTGAAAGAGCTCCCCCTTATGGGGCGGTGGCGGCTGCCCACAGGGCCGCAGCGACCTGGAGGCCTCGGGAGGTGACTAGCACCTGGTCCGAAACCTCGGAGCTCCGACGTTCATCTGTTCACGTCACAGTGTGGACTGCTTCTTCGACGTTGGTGTTACATTCTAGTCTTTTGTAGTGCAGGAGATCGCTAGCTCGCTGCGTTCAGAAAAGCTTTGCGTCGTTCTTGGCTACGTGGCAATATTCTGTTTCCTCCGTGTGCTGCACATCGCAGCTCGAAAAAATAAATTTTTGTACGCTGGACCACGCTCTTTTGTCTCCTTCGTAACGTTGAAATTTTTTGTTGCGTTGGATCAAATCAGTTTCATTGTTTCGCTTCCTGTTTTTGCAAGGATTGCAAAGCGTGGAAGCAGAAAGACACATGGTGCAACATATATCTCTTCGTTTTTGATCCTTCGCGTTTCTGCAGCATTTTTAGATGTTCACAAGTATGTACCCACTCATCGAAACGACAATACTATTGGGCTATCTCTTTTAGCGTTCTGTGCATTCCAGAGCAATCAACGGATTCATTAAGCGTAGTCTGAACAACGCGTTCTTGGTTTCTTTCAGTTTTTTTATTGTATTATCGATAGGCCCGCAGCAGTCCGTGACTACACAGCTACCGTATGTGTGGTATTTACAACTTTGCTTTAAGAAAAGAAGCAATATAGATTTAAAATCCGTAAACACGACGGCGCAGCGCTTGTGCCAGAGCACACAGATGCCGTTGCCGTTCGCGGCCGAAGTCTACGGTAACTTACTTCGAAAAATAAAACCCCATTGAAGTCAGGTGATAAACACATAACTGTACTATTCATCGCTAACTACTACGAAAAAAAACACACTTAATCAGCGCGCAGACACCAAAAGCAGCGAGCTTTTGCACACCAAGAGCTGGCCAATACGCCGCACGCGCGGCGGCTGGATGACCTTCGTGCGGCGGTGGCGCCTGTAGTGGAGCGCGCGGTCCCTATATGAAGCGAGCGCCGAAGTTTCGTGACCAGTAAAGCATTGAAGGACGCACCAACCACGCCTCACAGCCGGCCGCGTGGAACAGCCTCCGGTGGCAGGCTGGCCGGGGCGCACTTCTACCCCCCCGCAGCGGCCGGCAGTGCTGAGCGCGCCCAGTGCTCTACGGGCGCGGACGCAACAGAAGCGCAGCCTCCACCCCTGGCGGCCACTGGCGGAAGCCTCCAAAACAAACAAGCCGACGAAGGGTCCTGGCAGCTGTCTTTGTCGCGCTCGCAGCGCAGGAAGGCCGCCCGCAAGATGAGGAACGATGGTCCCAAGCTCCCGGCCCGTCCCACAGCCCTCGGCACGGTCCTCTTCCGCATGAAGGTCTCCTCAACGGCGTTCGGATAGCAGAAGAGCGACGCCATCGCCAGGCAGCTCACGCAGTTGCCTGGGGTCATCGACGTTCGCGTAAACGCTCGCCGCAACGTCGTAGCAGCGGACGCGGCCACACCGGATGCTCTGGAAGACTCCTGACCACAACCAACATCTGCGGCATGGAGGTGAGCCCCCGAGAGCCAGCGTCGCGCAGTACGGGCGTCATAGTGGTCGACGACGAGACGATCACGACCGAGGACATCATCGCCTGCCTCGAGACGCCTGTGGCTGTGCAGTCGGCTGTTCGCAGGGGGACTACGGTGTATCTGCGCTTCGCGGCGCCGATACCCCCTGCGGAAGTCGCGCTGTACAAGCGGCGGCGACCGATGAGGGCTTGCAAACCAAGACCGCTGCAGTGCGGCAAATGTGGGCGGCTCGATCACGCCACCGCGAGCTGCAATCGCGAGAGGATGTGCTGGCGATGTGGGGGCCCCCATATGAGGGCAGCCTGCAGGGATGAAAAGCCCTCCTGCTCAAACTGCGGGGTTCCTCACGCGGTCCTGGACCATTCGTGCCCGCGCTGGCAGGAAGAGTGCCGCGCGGCAGGCGCAGGCGCAGGCGCCTTCCTCTCGCGTCGCAGTTCGCGCAGCACTGCGAGCGGCGGCACACTCCGGGCTGGCCCCTGCCACAGCGGTTACGATGCAGCAGCACCCGGAAAGCAGCGACGGCAACAGCCGACGTGGAGTGGTGGCCCAGCAGCAGAACAAAGTCCAGGCAGCGCCCGGCAGCATCCAGGCAGCATCTGCGCGGCCGAAACGAGGACGATGGAGTCGACGGCAGCAGCAGGAGGGCCTGACGCTCGTGCTGCGCACCCTGGGAGAGTTGCTGCCTGCGGACTCTCACCTGCGTCCCCTGTGCGCCCAGGCTGCGCAGGGCCAGCAGCACCCCGAGCAACGCCATGGCTAGGAGCCGCCGCACGCAGCCTCAAGTGCCCACTGTGCTGCAGTGGAACGTGGACGCGCTTCGCCCCCGTCACGCAGAACTAAGCGCATATCTGCTGCAGCACGGTCCCGACGTGGTAGCACTGCAGGAGACCTACGTGCGTGCGGAAGAAGGCTCGGAGCTCAGGCTGCCTGGATATACGGGCTACCACAGTCCCACGGCTTGCGACAACTCGCAGTGCTCGTTGGTGGCGTGCAGCGAGCCATCCCATCCCCCAGGACCCTCGCGCGCGTCCGTGTTCGTGCGCGACTGCGTGCAGCACGCGGTTCTGAACACCAGTGGGGTGACAACTGTGCGAGAGTGCGTGGCAGTGACATTACGGCTAGGCACGGGTGGTGACATGACTGTGTGCAGTGTCTATGTGCGTCCATGCCAGAGCTGGGGCTCGGTCCTCCTGGATCAGCTGGTGTCTCTATGCGCAGACCGCCATCTCCTCCGTGGTTATTTCAACGCCCACCACACTGCTTGGGGAGATGGCAGGATCGACACGCGGGGAGAGCAGCTGTGGGACACCATGCTGCGCCTCAACCTCACTGTGCTGAACACCGGAGAGTGCACCTTTAGGCGTGGCAGTCGCACTGCCACTGCCATCGACCTCAGCCTGGTGTCAGCCGGGGTTGAGGCCACCTGGAGGCGGGAGCCCAGCACATGGGGCTCTGACCATTACCCGCTGCGCATTGCACCACCTGGGAAGCCGGCCAGACGACCCGCACTGCACCACATCACCCACTGGGACCAGTTCCGGCGCTGCCTTGCTGAGGAAGAGCTGGGGGAGGGAGTAGAGATGATCCGGTGCTTGGTTCGCTGGGCCACGCGGAGCTGCACCGTCGCCGAGGGGACCACCACCATGCCAGACCTGAAGCTGCTGCAGCTGCGGGCAGTACGGAACCAGGTGGAGCGGCGGAGTACCGTCGCGTGGATGCTGCCTGCCGACGACATGCCCACCGCCTCAACCGGCAACGGTGGGCCGAGCTGTGTGTCAGCTCGGAGGCAGACGCGCGCTGCCGTCGACTCTGGGGCATCTTCCGCTCCATCTTGAAGCCCCGGATAAACCGCAACCCTCCGGCCGCCCTGGCCATCCGCAAGCAGGCAAGCTTTGGGGAGCTGGCCGAACTCTTTGCGGATCACTTCCTGCTACAGCACCAGACGGAACCAAGGCCCGCGGCTGCGCTGGAGGAGCCCGAGGGAAGTCACCCGCTCAACGACGCCCCCATCACGGAGGGCGAACTCCGTAGTGCCCTCCGAAGCTGCAAGCGCAAGTCGGCGCCAGGTAAGACGGCCTCACCTAGAAGATGATCCGCACCTGGACGAGGTGGGGTTCGGCAAGCTCCTGGTGGCCTACAACCGCATCTGGGAGACGGGGCAGCTGCCGCCCGAGTGGCTGCTCGCCATCCTGAGGCTCATCTTCAAGCCGGGGAAGGGCCTTTGGGCGCTCACAGCATATCTACCCGTGGCCCTCACCTCCTGCGGGTGCAAGCTGCTGGAGCGGGTGGCGCTGCGCAGGATGGAGGCCATCGGGGTGGATGAAGAGGCGATCCCAGAGCAGCTCACGGGGTTTCGGAAGCACCGAGCGGAGACCGACTCCACCACTAACGTGGTGGTGGCCCTGGAACACGCCAGTGCCACCAGGCAGGTTGCTGCCCTGGTGCTGCTCGATGTGAAGGGCGCTTTCGACAACCTGCAGCGCCCCGCCATTTACTTTGACATGGAGGAGGCTGAGAATTAATATGCAGAAAACTAAAGTAATGATCAATAACCTCGGGACAGCACAGCAGTTTGAGATAGGTGGCGAGGCAGTGGAAGTGGTAAGCGAATATATCTACTTAGGCCAAGTTGTGACCCCAGATCCCAACCATGAGGCAGAGATAATTAGAAGGATCAGAATGGGGTGGGGTGCATATGGCAGACATTCTCAGATAATGAATACCAGCCTACCATTGTCGCTGAAGAAGAAAGTGTATGACAGCTGCATCTTACCGGTACTCACCTACAGGGCAGAAACTTGGAGGCTCACCAAGAGGGTTCAACTTAAATTGAGAACGACTCAGCGGGCAATGGAGCGGAAAATGACAGGCGTAACATTAAGGGACAAGAAGAGAGCGGAGTGGGTCAGAGAGCAAACTGGAGTTAAAGACATATTATTAGAAATTAAGAAGAAGAAATGGACGTGGCAGGGCATGTAATGCGAAGGCAAGATAACCGCTGGTCATTAAGGGTAACAGAGTGGATCGCTAGAGAAGGCAAGCGTTGCAGGGGGCGGCAGAAAGTTAGATGGGCAGATGAGATCAAGAAGTTTGCGGGGATAAATTGGTCACAGTTGGCACAGGACCGAGGTAATTGGAGAATAATGGGAGAGGCCTTTGCCCTGCAGTGGGCGTAGATAGGCTGGTGATGATGATGATGATGGAGGAGGCTGGCATTGCGGGGAAGCTGCAGGGCTTCGTCGAGGCGTTCCTGACGGGCCGAACGGCGCAGGTGCAGGTGGGGAACGTCTTGTCGGCACCTCGGCCAGTGGATGTCGGCACCCCACAAGGCCCCGTCATCAGCCCCTTCCTCTTCAACCTGGTGATGGCAGACCTGCCAGGCTGCCTGCCCAGAGGGGTGGGGGGGACCGTACACATGTCGGTGTACGCCGACGACATTGCCCTGTGGGTGCTGGGACTGAAAGGAGTCGGCAGGGCGGTCGTGCAGCAGCTGCAGGCAGCCATGGATGCGATGCGGTAAAAGCTCGAAGGTGTCGGCCATGCTTGTGCACCCGAGCGCAGCCGCCCGCGGACGGACGAGGAAACTCTACATAGACGGCGAGGAGCTCGAGTGGAAGACCAGGGTGCGCTACCTGGGGCTCACCCTAGACCACAGGGTGGACTTCCGCCAGGCCGCCAAGGAGCTACGTGCCAGGGCACAGCTGGTCACCTCGGCTGTACCGAAGGTTGTCGCCCGAGACAAGGGCTACTCCCAGCAGACAGCCCTGCGGCTGTACAGCGCCTCGGCCGTGGGTCTATTGATGTACGCGCTGCCGCTGGTGACCCTGCGGAGACCCAACTGGCGGCAGCTGGAGGGCGACCATCGAAAGGGCGTCCGCGCCTGCCTGGGCCTGCCCCGAATCTCGCAGTGCGACAGGAAGCTGGCTGAGGCAGGGGTGTGGACGCTGGAGATGACGGCCAAGCAGAAGGCCCTGGGCCAGATTGACCGGCTGCGCCGAGCCGAGGGGTGCGGCCCCCTGCTGCAGCGGCTGCCCACCAACCGGCACTCGCGCATGGGGCGCATGCTGGCCCGGTACGAGCAGGTGGTGGGCACCACAGACTTGGGGCCCTCCAGCCGCCCTCCTCACCTGGCGGCCGAGCTGCACCTGGAGATTCCGGGCTTGCGCAGCAAGCGGCGAACGCCCCACTGCGGGTTGCTGCAGCTGGCTCGGGCCGTCGTCTGGAAAGACCTGGAGGGCCACACCCTGGCCAACTCGGATGGATCTGTGCGGCAGCGGCAGGGCTCAGCTGCAGCGGCCGCCGTGCTGGGGGAGTCCACCCGGGAGGCCCGGCTGCACTACGCCGCATCCTCGACCACGGCAGAGCTTGTGGGGGTCCAGCTAGGCCTGGACCTGCTGCTGGAGCTGGAGCCCGCACCCGAGCGCTGCGCCCTGCTGTGCGACTCCCGGGTGGCTCTGCTGTGCATCCGGGAGGGCGACCCGCACTCCCCTCTGGTTCGGGGCGTGCACGAGAAGGCGGAGCGGCTGGCAGACAGGGGTGCCTGGCTGCGGCTGCAGTGGGTGCCCGGCCACATCGGGCTCGAGGGCAACGAGCGGGTGAACGAGCTGGCCGCCGAGGCCCACGAGCTGACGCCCTCGGCCACGGATGCCCAGGCAGCGGCGGACGACTCCCGCCTGCTTATACAGCGGCACGTGCGGGCACAGCACCCGGACCCACGGCTGGCTGCTGGAGAGGCCCCACCACCTGTGCGGGCCGCTAGGCTGCCCCGGCAGCAGCGTTCGGCAATCCTGCGCCTCCGCGTGTGGGCTGTGTGGACGGCGGAACGAAAGCACCGCCTGGGGCTGGCCGACAGCCCTGCCTGCCGGCACTGCCGCGCACCTGTCCAGTCCCTGCTGCACCTGCTCTTCGAGTGCCCCGAGTATGCGGCAGGGAGGCCGGAACTGCTGGCCGCCCTGGGGGGAAGGGCTCGGCCGCTAGACGAGCTATGGCCGCCGGGCAACACCAGGGAGAGAAACAGCGTCCACGAGGCGCTTTGCGGCTACCTGGATGCCTCAGGGCTCCCCCTGGCACTTGACTCCCTGGCCCAGTGACTGTATGAACTTTTACGGGTTCCTTTTTTTTCTGGACCAGACTTTGTGTGGGTGTGTGAGTGTGTTAACGTGTAAATATGCCCCTCTCTCCCCTGTGTTCTGTAAATATGTCACCTTTATCATCTGTCTCTCCTCTCTATGAATCTGTCATCCTCTGCCCCAACTCCCACACCAGCAGGCGTTCCGGTGTCCACCTCTAGGTGTGACAATTTACGCCTGCTGGTGGTCTTTCCTTTCCTTTTTCTTGACAATAAATTCATTCATTCATTCACTTTCGTGTTTTACCGATTCTTATGACAGAGAAATCAACCACAGTTTTTTTTTTGGCGCGCCCTAATCTTGCGGACACCCGCAGGTCGAGCAGCATCCAGCGCATGCGACAGCCGAGCTACGGCGCCATGGCACCAACGCGCTTCTCCACGGCGCTGTGCCGCCACTGAGGTCACATGAGTCTTTTGGTAGCATTGGTGTTGAGCCCTACTGCCACATTCGCTTTCCGCGTTCACTTTTCGCGTTTGATTAGACATATAAATCTCGCTTTAATAAGGTTTAGCTTTGCACTGCACCCGCTGGTATGACACAGTTCCACTCGTCTGTGGCTAGCGCTCTATTTTTGTGCACAGGATGCAACAACCGTCCGCATATATAAGATGCAGTTGGGCGCAGAAACATTGAAAATATCTAGTGCGCTTGATGACGAGAGCACTCGGCATCCGGTAACCTGTGCTGTCGGGTAACAGCGGGCACCACATTGGTTTCGGGGCCAATCTAAACTAATCTGAAGGCAAATTACGCTGGGCAGCAGGCGGCCCCTAAAACTTGCCTGGTTATTCTCGTCTCGTTCTCTGCTTTTGTGCCGCATAGAATAATCGTCCTTTCCGGTCCGGACCTTTTACCCACTTGCGAGAAAATAGTGAGAAAACCCGCGAAGTTTAAGTTTGAACACCCAAGTCAGGCCTACCCCGACGGCAGACCGCCGGCCACGGCCGTGTTTCCGTGTCCGACCATGTCGGGCAGGCCCCGACAACGGACCGCAAAGTTCCGTGGTCAGCTTTGCTGTTTCAGCTTCAACAGCTTTGGTGTTGTGGTTCAACTTCAACTTCAATTCAACTTCACCTTTGTTGTTGTGGTCCACTTTGCAGCGACGTCGTCCTGACGAACATGATAAAGTTCCGCTTGTACCTGCGGATGTCGCTGTTCGGCAAGCGGCCCACGTCGCTGGCACGCCTCTACTACCGGTACACTCATTTCATGGGTGACCCACCCGAAGTTGAGTTGCGTTGCCTGGACGCTCTGGAGCCCATATTCAACCTGTACTACCTCGACTTCCTGAGGCGGACCCACGTTTTTGCTCACCGCGACATCCCGAAGGATCTCACCAAACATGTGAGCAGCATTCTTTGCCGCGACTCCGAATATTTTTGCGAAGAGGATTTCAAAACACGTATAACCAACTGTGTCCGTTGATGCATTTTCTCGTATTTCAGGCGAGCAGGTTTTCTTTTTTCTATATTGAGTTAAACCACGGTATATCATCTATGGCTCCTCGATATGCGTCTTGAAGTGCTCCGCTAGAAGATTTGAAGTTCAATTCGAAGGAATAAGTAACGTACACGCCAAGATGTGTTCAGTTCACTCACTGCCTGCCACGCGTGGAAGCCGTGCACACGCCACAGGGGTCGCCTGTCGAGCTTATTGGGGAGGAAGTCACGTGACCAGAGACGCTGCTCGGCGCCACCGATGTGGAAGCGCCAGCTCGAACACAACTGAACTATAGTGCCTAGAAATATACCAGTATATCCTAGGCACTATACCCGAACGCAACGTAAGACCTCCGCGCGCCATGACGAAGTCCGGTTTAACCCTGTTTTCTTCCCCCTCCGAAATGCAAAAAAAGGCTGCAACGGAAGGCGTTCGGTTCTCCCAAAATCCTCCAGGAGCGACGTTTTACGGAACGCCTTCGTTTCGGATTCGTTTTACGGTTCGGAGAGAGAAGAAAGCGG
Organism: Haemaphysalis longicornis; assembly: GCF_048455015.1. Lineage (NCBI taxonomy): Eukaryota > Metazoa > Arthropoda > Arachnida > Ixodida > Ixodidae > Haemaphysalis > Haemaphysalis longicornis. Next base: position 213,552,972 of record NW_027526295.1, read on the forward strand.
GCTTCGAAAAGCTGACGGCACACAGATGCTATCTCGGCGGCCTTTCTTGCGGGAACACCGCAAATTTCACCTTCTGGTCATGTACGTTTCTTCGTGCGAATGCATACTGTTACATTAAAAGCCACTAAAAGGACTTTCGGCCTATCTAGTGACTAATATGCAGTCATTTGTGCATGTTTTGTGAAGAAACCTACCGTGGTGCTCTTTTTTGTACGGCACTAAGCAAACCATGCATTCATCAGGCGCATGCGGGGCAACAAATGGACCATCCGTTTACCGGAGTGGGACCGTAAACGCAATATAGGAGTCGGGCAAAGACTCGATGGAGTGATGGGCTACAGGAATTTGGTGTGAAAGGGTATACGCTCAGCTAGCACTCGATAGACGTGGCTTGAGACCTTTGGGAGAGGCCTTCGTCCTGAAGGAGACAAAAGCATGATGATGATGGTAATAATGAAGCTTTCTTTTTTAAGCGCATTTTCCTTTTAAGGCGCAGGGCGAGCTAAGGCGACTCGTTCAGGCCATTACAAGGCTACTTACACGGTCAGCCCTCGACGATAAAGACACTGCGGAAGCGAATACGAGGGTAAGTTACAGCTTTAGGTGATCAGGCGGACAAGTACGAATCAGACGCAACAAAACGCGTATACAGACAAAACCTCGCTTTTATTTTGCCACTTGAATACAGCTTACACTGCTTCTTTTCTCGTTTCTTTTTCTTTTTTTAGCTGAACAGCCTGAAAATTAAACTCTTCTACCCCACGCCTCTGGGGGATCGTTACGACAGCGATTCCACGAAGATATTGGCCACTGCATCTATTGTGAGTAGTGGCTTGAGCTTTTGGTCTGTCTTTTTTGCCGGCACTTGTCATTTCTCGCAGGCAGTTACTTGGCCATTTCAGTAGCATTCCTGTTAGGACTATCGCAGAAGATACTAAAATAATCGTGTCAAGTGACTGCAAAAAATTGTATCTGAACTGGCATTTCATTTAAATATCACCGTTTGGAACGTACAAGCAAGCAACTCACATTAATTGTGGGACTTGGTTCCTTCAAAAAGGTAGAATGTGTCGCAACTTCGTGAATTCCATTTTGCGGCCGCCTGTTTTAAGGGGGCTGACTGGTCTTAGAAACGTTTTTTTTTTTCTTTCCAACAAATTTTTACGAAACTTCATGGGCTTGATCAGTTGTTTTAGCTCATGTCAACAATATAATTAGTTTTGATGTGACGAAACGAGTTTCTGAGTTAATTAAAAAATTCCTTGATTGATCTTTAGAACAATAGCAAAAAAACTAAACAAAAGATTACCAGCAAGACATAAATAGATTCCAGAAGTTGTGGGGAATAAAATGTGGGAAACAGTTTTTTGGTTTTGCAATCACATACACGTTTACATCAATTCTAACCTCTGGGTTTGGACTACTCCGGCTAACCACTTAAAAATAACGCTAATTAGACAACTATTGAAACACAAAATGCAAAATCTGCTTTTCTATCGCACGGTTTAAACATTCAGCTTCACAGTGGAAAAGACATGATCTTCCTAGCTGCACTACATGCTGGGTCACTGCGATACCTCTCGTGGCGAAAAAGTGGGAAATTATGGGAAAATAATTATTTTTGTTGAAATCGGGCCTCTAAGGCTTTTATAAGTATCTGGTACTGTTTCACGTACGGAATATTTGGAGGAAAAGCTGTGCAAATCAAGAGAAAAGTGATACTAAAAAATGCTTTTGGGGGGCAATTTTTTGGTTACAAATACCGATGTGCCCCCTAAAACTGGACTAAGCCTCATATGGGTGAATCGGTCGCCAGTATCGCCATCGTTTGGCTTAGGGTGTGTGAGCGTGCGAGCGCACACGATTGTCCACCGCGTCAACACTTCCACGAAAACAAAGCACCACATATTGTGTTTCTATACAAATAAAGCACCCGTTGGATGATTATAAAATAGGCGACGAATCTTATTTCAGTTGAAACAACACTTAAAGGGGCCATGCAGACAAAACAAAAGTTTGTTTTTTTTCCTAAAGATATGGCGTTTTATAGTTCCCCCACCGCTTTGCCGGCAGCAAATGTTTTGTGACGTTCAGTCTTGTGGTCTCTCTACCTCGCAATATGCATAACCCTAGCATTGCCCAAGGCAGGCATTCATGCACACTGCGAGGAACCACCGTGGGTTCGAGCTAGTTGAGCACGCTCACGATACTGAAACGCCGTCGCGCCAACTTAACACAGCCTCTGTTGGGCAGGTGGAGAAAGGGGCGACAAAGGAATATGCCCAGGGTACGGAGGGAAGACGTTTATTTTATACTAACATTCTAGCCACATATTTTACAGTCCCAATTACACAATTTGCTGTACAGGTACGTACTTCCCGTTAGGTGAAAGGGGCGATGGGGCGCCACGCGCAAGTGCGCACGTTTCGTCGGCGCAGAGCCAGTGGGCTCTTCTGTCAGGGCAAATTCCGGGGTGCGTGCACGTTGAGCGCGCGCGCATCGCCGTGCTGGCCAGATCGGCTCGCAGCAGCGAGGGAGACGGGGCCCCTTCGCTCACAGGCGCGTACTGCACGGCGTGATCGTCGAGTGGTAGGTACGGCCTTACTATATGCAAGCGTAGGGGCGACAGGAGCAGCCTTAGGCACGGGCCGCAGCCGGAAGGGCTGGTGGGCTTTCGCCGGCGCAACAAAGTTGCAGCCGGCTGGTAAAGAAAGCGTCACATACCTTCGGCCAACGCCTTCGGCGTCCTGGAAGCGTCTCTCGAACGGACCCCCGCGCAGGGCGCGCGTTCGCGTCCTGGCGAAAGTCGGGTTCGGGCTTCGTTCAAACGGACCAATGAGGTGAGGTTAGCTCCGCTACCAGGGCGGAGCGCCCGCTGCGTGACAGTGTTTTATAGCCGCAACGGCCTCAGGCAGGAGTTAGAAGACGGCTCGGCTGTACACGGTGGCGCCGAGACGAGCCGGCATTTCGGGGAGAGAGGGGAAAAGCGCCCGCAACGGCACAAACCCAGCGATCGCGCAATGGCTCGGGCGCTAGGATCCCCACAGTCTTTAGTCACAGAGAAATTAATCAATTTAAGTTAAAATTTTGATTCTCCCGCTAAATACTGTGCTTCGTGATGCCTGCCATGGCTTCACATGTACGGGCCTTCAAGGGAACTTCTAGCGAGCTAGCTGTTCAGCCTGCAGCGGGCGGCGAGGCCTTGCTTACTGTCATACCTCCTAGATGGCGCCACCATACGGCTCTGCAACACTATTCTCTTCTACTTTGTTTTTAAGCGTATTTGCATCTGGCTCGTTTTTGTTACGGTAGGTAGTAATCGTTCCGCGAAACATTGGAATGTTCGAGAAATAGGGTCACGTAAGACAATGTTGCTCCCACCAATCGGCCAGTGTCGTCTGAGACACCTTCGAAGCACCGCACTGCTGTGCAGCTATAACAAGCATAGTGTGCGCAGTAGCAACGACGGTAGACACTGGTACTTCTATGTTTAGGTGTACCTTCGTAGCTTCCATTGTTTCACATTACTATTCTTACTGCTGTAAAATAAATATGCAGTACACTTAAGCGAAAGCAGCTTAATTTGCAAGCTTATAAACCTTACCTAACCTGATTTTGCTTCTCCCGGCATCAGCCAACCGCACAGCTGTGCATATGACGTCATATGTTCTAGTGCGAGAAATGAGCTAGTGGGTCGCATGGCCGTTCCCCCTTTTTCCTAACTATGTAGCCTGTTTGAGCGTAACGCGGGTTCGATTCCCGGCAGCGGCGGCCGCTTTTCTGATGGAGGCGAAAAGTAAAAACGCCCGTGTGTGCGAGATTTCGGGGCACGTTAAAAATCTCCAGGTGGTGAACATTAATCCGGAGCCTCCCACTGCGGCTCGCCTTATTGCCTGCGTTGCGTCTGCACGTTAAACCGTACAATCAATCAATTATTTGAGCGAAGGGTACTTTAAAAGTGGTGCCAGTAGAATTCTGACGAGTCAATCTTTCGAATGAACCAAACTTGTGTTTTGTTTGCATGGCCCCTTTAAACACGATCTCCACATGTATTCGCATTACTCAGGCGTCATCTTGTTACAAAAGTTTTACATTACGAGTACTAAGGCGAACACTTTGAATCAGGCAAAATCATAGCAAACGTTAGCGCTCATTTCACAGTTTGCTGAGGACATTACAAAGCGGGGATTTAATTCAACCTGAAATGTAGCCGGTGGTCTCGCGTTCGAATCCTGGACCAGGGCAAATTTTACTTCGACTGCGCAGCTAAGGCTTTCTTTTGTACCCATTTGGTTGCGTTTCAGGTGTGGCTGTAAAATTTTCCCTTTGCAGAAACACACTTCATATTGGGGATTTCATCCTAAACAGGTTGATTAACACCCTCTACTCACCTTAAGTTGTTGATAAATTCGCTGTCATGCTACCACCGGTTAGCTTCCCGGCCAGCTTAGTTGGTAGAGCGACCGCCCTAGACAGGTAATGGTTTCGGGTTCAAATCCTAGACCACAGCGAATTTTTATTTATTTATTTATTTATTTATTTATTTATTTATTTATTTATTTATTTATTTATTTATTTATTTACATACTCTCAGGGCCATTCAGGCGTTACAGAGAGGACAGGGTACAAAGTACAAAAATAGTAATAATCAAGTAACAAGCAAGAAATGGATGAAAATGGCAAACAATCTCAAGTTATACAGCCAAGAAGTGCGTTTTTGAAAGTGGAATGATCTGTGATTGATACAACAGAGGCCGGAAGGTGGTTCCAGTCCCTGCTGGTTCTGGGTACAAAAGAATCATAAAGGTTAGTCCTGCATTGGGGTATGCCAACTTTCAAATCGTGGTCTATGCGAGATGATAGGTAGCTGGGACGAGTGAAAAGACTTTCTTTTAGGATTGCATTGGTATAAAAAATTTTGTGAAAGAGTGATAAACGAGATAGTTGTCGGCGGGACGAAATATCTGGAAGATGTAAGGAAGATTTCATTTGCGTGACACTAGCTAAACGGGAATAATTTGAAAGTATAAGTCGTGCTGCGCGGTTCTGGAGTGATTCGAGTATGGAAATGAGCGTGTTAGTTGGTGTACCCCAAACTAATGATGCGTATTCTACTTTTGACCGCACTAGCGTTTTATAAAGCAACAATTTTAGTGCGGTAGGAGCGATAGAAAAGTTTCGACGAATAAAACCAAGCATCCGGTTGGCATTGTTGGCTATGTGCTGAATGTGAGTGTGCCAGGTGAGGTCATTAGTAATGTAGACTCCAAGGTATTTGTAACTCTTGACGGGGGATAAAGGCAAGTCATTCAGAAAATAAGCGGGGTCATGAAGATTAGTCTTCCGTAAAATTCTCATTGATTTGCACTTGGAAGTATTAAGTTTCATCATCCAGCGGTCACACCATGCAGAGATGTTGTTAAGGTCAGATTGAAGGCAAGAGACATCGAATTGGTCAGTAATTTGTCTATATATTACGCAATCATCAGCGAACAGCCGTATGGAAGAAGAAACAGATTCAAGAAGATCATTAATATATATCAGAAACAGGAGAGGGGCTAAAACTGACCCCTGTGGCACACCGGACGTCACTGGGTGAAGGTTGGATTGGTAACCATTGACACTGACATATTGGGTACGGTTATGAAGGAAATACTCAATCCATTTAAGTATGCTCGCGTCTAGGTTAAGTTTGCTCAGCTTAAAGAGAAGAAGTTGATGGGATACGGTGTCAAAAGCTTTCGCAAAATCGATGAAGATGCAGTCAATGAGCAACGAGTGATCTAACGCCGAAAGAAGGTCATTGGTAAAGGCTATTAATTGGGTCTCACAGGAATGATATTTACGAAATCCGTGTTGGTATGGTGAAAAGAAGAAATTTAATTCGAGGAAACTAATAAGATTAGTATAGATTATATGTTCGAGGAGTTTACACGGAACAGAAGTGAGGCTAATTAGTCTGTAGTTAAAGGTAGAATGAACATCACCAGACTTGTGCACTGGGACCACCTTGCCGATACCCCAGTCTGAAGGAAGGGCGCCACTTCGTAGAGACTGTGAGAATATGTATGACAAGATAATCGATGAGTATGCTTCAGTGCTTTTTAGAAACTTGTAGTTAATTGCGTCGACACCTGAGGAGGATGAGAGCTTGGCCTTACGAATAAGTGTAGCAATGCCTTCTGATTCGATTGTAATATCATTCATTCGTTCAAACGGTACGGTGCAACAAGAAGGGAATGTTGTTGGTGTAGAATCTGTAAACGACAGGGAGAAGGTGTTATTTAGGACGGCGCAACATTGGTGAGAGGGTACAGGTGTATCATCGGGTAGTCTTAATTGTACGTCATTGGTTCGGCGCATGGTAATCACGTTCCAAAATTTCCGTGGATTAGTGTTTAATAGATCAGGAAGTGTTTGCGTAAAAAACGTGTGTTTCGAGCTTGAGAGAGCGCGTTTGTATTCTGAAGCTGCGGAGAGATAAGAGCATGTGTCTGTTGCTCGACCTGGAATGCTTGTAACTGCGAAAGATGCGCTTTTTTTTTTATTAAGAAGCCGTTTAAGCGTTGGGTTAAACCACGGCTACTTGTGCTGTGCCAACCGACGCAGTGGGATATATTTACTGTTAGTTTTTTAACTATATCTTTGAATAAGCACCAATAATCATCAATGCTACGCTCCCAGAATTGCGGAAAATATGAATCGGCAAAGTTCGCAAGCTCCGAGTTATTTGCGTCAAAATTAGCCTTACTGTAGTCCCTAATTGTTTTGTAACACTTAAGCGGACGGGGTAGAGCGGAAAGAATGCTGAAGTGTATAACCGCGTGGTCGCTTAAACCGGGCAAAACAGTTAGGGAAGAGACAAAATCAGGTACCGTAGTCAATATTAGGTCTAGCACATTGCATGAGGAAGTGGTTACGCGCGTAGGTGTTGTTACAATTTGTGACAGATGGAATGTGTTACACAAGTCAAGAAATGCTAGACATTCTGAGGAACCATTGGTTACTACAGGCTGGTCTTCCCATGCGATTGCGGGAAAATTAAAGTCTCCCAAAAGAAAAATTTGAGCTCTAGGATACCTCATAGTAATTTTGCTCAAACAGTCAAATAGGTCAGCAGAAAAGGTATCTGTGGCGTTAGGTGCACGATAACATCCGCAGAACACTGCGTCTCTGTGGTTCACAGTGATCCTATCTAAGACGAATTCTAAAGAGGAGGGGACGGTGATAGGGATGGAATATGATACTAGGTCAATTGATACCGCAATCAGGGTTCCTTCGCCGATACGCTCGCATCGGTCACTTCTGTACACGTTGTATCCTTTTTTTCAAGTAAACAACTCGCAGTTGGCCACTTTACTGGAAAGCCACGTTTCAGTTAATATGACTACGTCGGCTGAGCAAGTATCTATCAAGGCAGACAAAGAATCGCGTTTTTTTACAATACTTCTAATGTTGGTGAAAAGAAATGAATAGTCATGTTTTCGTCGTGCCTGAACTGCCGAAGTTTCCTAGGACAATGATGAGGGTGGTACAGTGGCAGAAGAGGGAGGTACCGCGGCAGAAGTACATGCATCATCGCCAGTCGCAGACGAGAATGCGATATCGGCCGTGGTGCCGGGCATGTTCAAAGGTGTCACTTCACATACACTGTCAGTTTGCGCAACATATACATAACACCTTTTGTTAATGTAAAGTTTGTTGTACTTTAGGTTAAACTTCTGTCCACTCGCGTTACCAAACTCAAGCAGCTTTTTTCTTGAAAGCCTCGTTGACTTGCAAAAATCCTCTTGCAAGGTTACACCACTGCCTTTCAGTTTGGATCGCTGGGACAGAATTTTATCCCTAGTTTTGAACGCAGCAAAATTAACAACCACAGGGCGGCACTTGCTCACGACGTAGCCGCCTAGCCTATGTGCTCGCGCGATGCCTTCGTCATTCAGCTGCAGGGAAAATTTATTCGCGAAAATAGCCCGCACTTTTTCTTCAACTCCGCAGTTTAAATCTGCGTTTTGGCCTGGTTTCAAATGGTTTCTTTGGAGAAACTCGAGATTATGGATTTCCTTTGAGCTGGACAATTAACAAAAGGGCTTCGCGTCTTTAGCTCTTTCTTTTGAGGTTCGTAAGACTTCTCTTCCTAGTTTAGCACCTTTATCTGGAGAAACTTGGGATATCAATCAGCACCTGTAATATTTATGTATATATAAGTGTATTTGTCTGTCCGTCCGTCCGTCTGCCTGTCTGTCTTTGGAAAGTAATACGTGTTTTCTAGTCTCTTCGATTGACAGCAGGTGACCCTCACCACGACATGGTGGAGTTTACAATTATTAAATGGAGCTTCACGTTTTTTCTTCTTTTTTGCAGAGGACAGCACAGGAAAGCCCGTTGTTACTTGTAAAAGCGGCTCTCACCACCCTCTCAAATCGGAGACTGGCTTTGTGGGCTACGTGAGTTCTTATGCTGCCTTTTCAGTTCCAATATATATGCCTCCCCGGAAAGATCTGGGTACAGCCAGTCGTGGTACATTCATAGCGCTGAAGAGGGTTGCATTACGTATTGTGGAAAACGCTAGTTGCCGAACATCCCTTGACGATTTTCGCAACTTCGTGAAGAAAATTTGCTTCACGATTCGCTTCTGCCTTACACTATCAAACGGCTTCGATAGCCACCTTTCACTTCTGCTGCGCTTACGTGCTGTGCAAAGCCTCGCTCTATTGAACGCTTGAGACACAAGGTCTATTAACCATATCGCTTTTATAGATGCCGATGCCAACGGCGGCTTCTTCGCTCACCGTATTCGTCTCATCCTACTGCGACCGCAAGTAAATACAGGGGGTGGAATTATTCGGAGTTCTTATAGTTTGGAGCTATTGCGAGGGGAGATAGGGCCTGTTGCATCCGGGAAGGCCGACCCGAGCCGAGCTCCGTCGCCTCCGACATACGGGTGGTAGCGTGGTTTGAAGCGATCGGCCAGACAATGTTTCAGCCGTGAAGAAGTCCAGAAGCCGTAGGCAAGTGACTGTTTACTTCATAGCGAGAGATGGGCCGAAGACAAAGAACAATGCCCCGACGGGCGAGGTTACAGTGCAGGACTCGAGCAGAGTGACAGCATTCATTCACTGCTCAAACAGGAATGAACTGGAGGGGTCTTATTGAACAGCGGGAATGAGGGAATGAAGGGGAATGAACAGCGCCTGGAGGGGTCTTATTTATACGCGAAGCGCCAACGGTCAAAACAAGCGTTCCTTCTAGACTGTGCACACGTCACGAACGGCGCAGACACACACAACACTTTTTCCAGAGTTCGTGAGCGGTCGGTAGTAGCGGCGCACGCTGAGTAGAGACAGGGGACAGAGGAGGTCTCCGCAGCGGACGGGGGGCTTCCGTGTCCTTCGGACAAGTCTCGGCCTGTTGCGTCGGCACGCCACCGAAGTTTGATCACGCCGATAACGAGGCGCTACCGATCCAGACAAGTCGCAGCTTGTTTGAATTGTCGGCTGCAAGAGTGAGTCACCGACAGGGAGGGCCTATTGAAAGGCGCACGTAGTGGAGGCTTCGCCGCACAGCCGAGGAGTATTGAAGGAAGCACAGCGGCGGGCTCATTCGTAACCGGCCGAAGAGGTTGGCCCTATCTTGGGTGTGATCTACTTGTCCGGTTGATCCCGAAAATGGGGGGTTGGGGATGAAAAGGTTTGCTGATACAAAAGAAAAAAAAACTATGTTAGTAAGTGCCTAGTTTTGTCAAGTTTGATTTATAATTTCATTAATCTGAACGAGACTTTTTAAAACCGGTGTAGGTAGGCTTTCTCTGGTTTCTTGTTTATGATCGGTTAGGTTACTCAGAATACTGTTTTCTAACTCGAAACATTTCTTTTGAGCAAGCGAAAAGTTAGTGACATAAGGGTTTATGGTGTCTGCTTTTTTCCCGCAATTGCAGTTGTTATGATTTGATTTATTGACTCGGTAGAAGTATATGGAAATGGACCATGCAAAGGGAGGGCTTGGGTGCTGTAATAGTGCGCGGGAAGTGCAGGGGATAATTTTGGTGTACCTTATCAAGTAATTCGTGATTGTATGTTGAGTGTTGGCTGCCCAACTTTCTGTCGATTTGTGGTGCATTTGTTCGCGTAGTCGTGTTTTGATGAAAGTTGTATTGACCGGAACATTTGTGTAAGAGCGCCCGCAATTGCTTGTTTGCACGCCTATGAAAGGCACAAATAGAAAAGTACACCCTTGGTTAGCATTTTTATCAAGTTTATATGAATTTGAAACATTTCAATGTTGCGGTAGTGTTCTCCATTGTTCGCTTCGATTGCAACTTGATCTGAAATTTTATGATTGTCCCGGCTGCAATACTGGCCTCATGAATTTTTGTGACGGTGTCATGACACCCATAGCCGCATAAATTTAGCCTTGTACAGTGGAATCCCGATAATACGACTTTCAAGGGACCGCGAGAAAGCGTCGTATGATCGGGGTGTCGTACGACCGGAGTGCGGGTAAATGCCGACCTGTAGACGGTCTTACGCAACAGGTGGGCTAAGAATTACTCATTTAAACCAGTATATTTAGCGCGTTATAGCGTAATTCGCGAAACTTTATCTGAAATCCAAAGTTTAAAAAAAAAGAAACGCCTATGTTGTGCCCCCTCCAAGGCGTCCGAGCTAGCCCGCCAGCCCCGCGCCTTGCACGCGCGGGGTGGAGCAAATTGAGAGGGGAAAAAGCGGGTGTGAAACTGCCAAGTCTAAGCGCAACGAAGTATAGTACAAGGCGGAGATGAAAAAAAAACGGACTTCCCGTACAGGGTGGAGACACCCTCTAAACGGTCCCGTGCCGTCGCTGTTGGGTCAAAGTGCGAAATAGATAACATGACTCAAACTTCGTGAGTAAACCGTGCTGCGGCGAAAATTATAGCGCGGTCTTGCTACAGTGACTTGCAGCGGCGGCCAGCCAGTGACCCAAAACGGCGGTGCCAACGTATGCGTGTCTCCACCCTTGCGGCGGACGCGCGTGAATGCAGGCACCCTAGCAAGGAAAGTGGCGGTGTGGCCATGCCGCCAACGCTGCTTTGAAAGACACTCATATGCAGAGGGCAGACAGAGGGGGAGAGAGTGTGGTGAAAGGAAAAACCTTGGATTGAGAGGGCGATGAAAGCGGGTGGTCAGTCATCGCCCTGGGATTGTCGTAGCAGTGTTTTCTCATTCGTCGGTGGCTCGATGTGAGCTTCAAATTCACGGTCCGCAAGCCACCTGAACCCTGAACTATGGCTTCTCACCATTGGCACGTTGGAGTACTGCTGCCGCGTAGGGCCGTCGGTGGTTAACTCCAGCTCACGAGTACCCGCCTGCTTGCTTGGGTCTGTTCAGAAAGTGGTCTCGCTTTCGTGCGGACCTTTGCACACCAAGCAGCATCAAACGGGGGTTAACAATAAAGGTCGCGACAAGGCGGCGAACTGATATAAAATATGGGAAAAAAGCCTGTTTATCTGCGCCAGGAACCGTCGTATGAAGCGGACCGTGTACACCCGAGCGTCATATCATAGGGGTTTTTATTGTATTGTTTCTTTGGGGAGTTTGCCGGGACCGTGGTGATCCGTCGTAAGAAGCGGGTCGTCGCAAGTCCGGGGGACGTACCAGCGGGGTTCCACTGTAATTTCTGTGGAGTCGCATCACTTCATTTGGGTAAAATAGCCTGGTTACTGGGTAACATAGCCTGGTTGGCTAAAGTAGCATGGTTATGATCTAGGTTTTGGAAGAAATGCGTCCACATTTGATTACTCGTGCCAGATTCATTTTACAGGCTGTTGAAACAAACCACGGAACTGAATATCCCACTTCATTCTATTTACAGGTGGCCCCTCAGCGCCTTTGCGCACGAGCCACTCTACGTGCCCCACCAGAATACCCTCTGTAAGCGATCGCATCCACACTAATAATGCAACCACGTGCGTGGCGCTGAGCAGCATTTTCTTGGCACTTATTTGACCAGGCCTCTTAGCTCCGGAATTCCCAGCCCGTCATCGTGACAAGCCACTCTGGCAGTGTGCTTTGAACGAGCTACAAACGCATTCGTGACATGCCTGACTCGTCACAAAGTTCTGTCCATTCGAACAGACAAAAATACCACCGGCTCCTTCACTATTCCTACCGTACCTCAGCCTCGATCTGAGTTTACGTGAGGTACATACAACTACATAAGCTGTACTTTAAATTCAGAAGCAGAGATCACATTATAATGTAGAGATGTAAGCTAGTTTGTAACTAACAAAAAACTGGTGTGAGGTATAAAACTTAGCTAAATTTAATAATCATTAGGAGTGTTAGGAAGTTATACACCTAACGGCTGTGAAGAGTAAATTTACACGATTTACAGAGACTGCCCGCGAGGAGCGTGTGGTCCTTCTCTTGTGAGTAGTTGAGGCCGCGTGAACGGAGCATGCGCGCTGCGCAGCTGCTGACAAGACCACGACAAGCATGCGTCTATTCGAGGAAGGCTGGGCGCACATGTATTTGGGGCTGTGGTGCGGGGTTGGCGATGGGTAATGGGTTTGAGCATACAGTTTCATACTAATACATACTAGAGGGAAATCTGGCGCTGTAGTCGCGGGCCGTCGTGGGCGCCGCCATTTCCGCTAGCGACGTTCCTCGTCTACTTCACTTGGCTAGCCACATGGCTTCTTTTTTTGTGTCGAAGCTAAAATCAACAAGGGTTTTCTTGTTCATCTTGCATGAAGCTACTAAATATTTCCTGGCAAATAAATCCTTGTGGAACAAATTCTATTAATTTTTTACAGTAATATTGTTGCTTTCTTGCAGCCAGGGCCAACCTTCAAGCCTGTTCATGAGCCATGTCGAGGACAAATGGAACGTGTCTGTCCCGTACATGAAGGAACGCTCGCTGAAGCGGGGTTCCCCTAGACAGTGGCGCCAGATTTCCCTCTACTATATATTAGTATTAAACTCTGTGGGTTTGAGGACTTTAATATTTTCATTGGAGAATGCATCAAGAAGACAGGTGTAGCTATGGCTTAATCCAGCATATAGCTTCTTTTTTTTTGGGGGGGGGGGGGGGAGGGGGGTGCAGGGCAGAGGGTAATATTGGGATTCCCTGGAAAAAAGTAGCGCCTGCCGTTGTGCCTAGCTATACCGCAGGGGTCTTCACAGGTGCCGGTATTGTGACGCCCGTACTCACGTATTAAAAACACTGGAAGTGAATAGGCTGTGGCGAAGTGAATTAAGCTGAGCGAAGGACGTGTGTTAGTCCTTTCCTCTGCATTTATGCAAAGTGGATATCAGACCCTGTTTTACCCGGCAACCTATCAATGTGTTTTGGAAAGATCGCTAAGAGGGCAGATAATAGCCTGAGTTGGTTTTCAAGCACGCAATTCCAGTAATAATTTTGATGATCCTTCCTGCAGATGTACCATACTCCATCTTCGTCTGGGCTTACGCGGACTATAACAGCAAATTGTAAGACTCTACTCCCTTTGATTATCTGCCAAAATAAAATCAAAAGAACCTCTTGTGATAGCAACCGATCGCCCATCCAAGCGTTCGAAGATGTCCTGCTCTCATAAACTCGTGAAAAAATTTTCGCGTGACTGGCATATTCCATAGTCGACGTCCAGCATTAGGGATTCTTAGACCTGTTAAGCGCCAACGGCGAACCGATGAAAACGTAGGCACGGTTGCACGCTTGGGTCAGAATTAAATTACGGCGTTCCCAGCCACATGTTACTGATTTCGTGAATAAGCCTGCCTCTTTAAAACGTTCCTTCTACTTGCAATGAGGATCCCAGCTCGGTCCAGCGCAATGCTATCTGAAGCAAGTTTTGAACATAGCAAAACCGACTGCTTACCATTGTCTATTCAGCGTAAGCGGGCTCTGTGGACGCCGGCGCCTCTCAACATTGCATGCAACACGTTCATCCGGCTGCAATACCCTGTTGTAGACACTTTTGTCAGAGACAAGGCATGTGCGCAGCTTGTCGACATACGGGTGTGTTCAACTTGAATGCGATGATAGTTTGCCGCGGGCCCACACGTCACGAAGCATGTGCAGTTCTAGCGGCTTCGACAACCAAGCGGCAGGGAGCGAACGCATGAAGTCACCATAATCGGTTAAGCCTTCAAACCGTATACATGACTGGCGTATGCACGACCACGCCTCTCCCGTCCATGTATGGCCCGCGCTGCGGACCGTTCCACAGGACTACCAGCGGCTCAGGAGAGAGCGCAAGCGAGCATTTTGGCTGCCTCAAGGTTGCCATGACAAGGGGCAGTGAGGTCTTCCCCGAGGGAATGGGGAACAGTATCGTGATCCAGTTCTTCAATGAACTGTATTGCTGCTATTGACAGTGAGGCTGTTTAGCAAATTGTTTAGCAAGCCAGGCTGCTTAGAAAGCCAAGCATACCCACTTAGCTTGATTGGCCAACATTGGCGAGAAAAAGCGCCAGCGTTCGCCGTAATCGTGCCAACACTTGCTCGTAACACGTCACAGCGTACGCCCCTCCAAAAGGATGTCCAATTATTATCACTTCAAAAAAAATGAAGGAAGCTGACACTTATCGAAACAATGATGGAGTAAAGGCCGTTGTGGCAGGGAAGAAGAAGCAAGTCGGCTGCAATCGTGGACTTAAATGGTCGTGATGGTCGTGAAAGTTGCGTACAGCTTTGCTACGTTCAAGTCTCACGCGTACAGCTTCGCTACCTTCAAGTCTTACGCGTTAGTGTGAGCTGGCTTCATTTTTTTACCATGGCGTATCATAAGCTCCTTTGTAGCATAAAGAGTATGTTTTTAACCGTGAATGTTCTGGCAGTTTGGAAAAGGAGTAGGGAGGAAGCCTTTATATCTAGTGTTATCGCATCCAGTGGTCTCTGTTACCGCCGCCGAAACAATAGAGGGCTTTAACATATCGTGTGTACCGTAGGTACTGTGCGTACCGTGGGTACCGGGACCTAACTGTGCGTGTGCGGATTCGTTCCGGTAAGCGTTGCTTAGTTCCGTCAAGGGTAAGGGTAAGGATGGCCATCCGGTAAGCGTGGCCCTCGCCGTGGAGCTTGCGCAGGCGCAGTGGGGTCCCGGTACACACGGTACACATGGTACGCACGGTACCCACTGCAAGCTGAAACTATATAATGAAAAAAAACACGATTTCAGGCAATAGTTTCTAATCGCCAGCCAATGTTTTATTTTTTCGCTGTTTTGATATAGTAATGTCCTATATCGATGGCTAAAGTGGTCACGCACCTTACAGGCAAACATTTGTGCGCTTGCAAATGGTTCAAAATCGGGAGGTTACGTTGGTGGTCTAGGTACTTCTTGTTGTGTCAACCATACCATACACTCCCGACATAAATGTTTCGGAACTAATCAATTTTTCTTTAACTAGGCCATTCAAGATCCCAGTCTACGGATTCAAGATTGTCCGTGAACTGTTCAAGGTTTTCGACTACCGAAGTAAGTGCCGCAGTCTGTGGACGATGAAACTGCCCCATTTCCGCAACAGCATGCGCACTGTAGTCACGTGAAGCATCGCGAAAAGCTCTCTTGGAAATTCAACCGTAGAACGTGCCGACAGAAGATTGGAGACAGCGAATAAAAAGCAAATCGGCGGCAATCGTGGGCTTAAACCGCTGGGATGGTCGTGAAGGTTGCGTACAGCTTCGCTACATTCAAGTCTTACGCATTAGTGTGAGCTTCCTTAATTTTTCTGTTGGAAGCGATAAAACTAAAACACCCGTGTGTCCAGATTTCGGCGCACGTTGGAGATCCCCAGGTAGCATGAGTGAGGGCATAAATTTATTATACAAGGATGGCACTCTGGCCTGCTGGGGAGATAAGGGAAGGAGTTGGGGGTTAGCGGTCGATAAAGTTCATGTCCTATTGAGGAGGTGAGACTCCTTCACAAAGGACCAGTCCAAGCAGCCAGTCCTGCAGAGATGTGAGTCCAGCCACCTTGTGCATTGTTCGGATCTCTACGAGGACCCTACATGACCGCAGTAAGTGGCCGATTGTCGGTCCATCTTGGTGGCACAGGGAACCGAGAAACCGGTCTGGTGAAACTTGTGGGTTCTTAATTGTGTGGTAGATAGGGCTCACAGTGAGCCAAGGTGTCTTCTGTGAGGGCGTAATCAGCGCGGGCTTTGATAAGAATTACTTGTGCAGGTCGTAGGATGTTGCGGGGTATCGGGTGCAGAAGTTCGAGAATTGTTGATTGCAGTGCTTTCGTTCTTCTTGAAGTGTTTTTCTGCGGTCTTCAGGTGAAGGGTTATATGTAAGAGAGCGCTCTGGAGATTCTGAGGGGTGGTTGAGTATTGCCTCTTTCGCGAGCCTAGGGACCTCCTCATTCGCGGGGTTACCGCTGTTGCCAGGTATCCACCACTGCGCTCGTATAGATACCGATCTTATGGTCGTTCTGGATGCTTTTGCAGAGTTTTCTGTTCGATTAGCCATAGTGCAATTATTTCGTAGCCCTCCACAACGGCACGTCTCATAGCACAAGAAAGCCTGCGGCGGGCGAACCCCCTAATTTTTCAGAAAAAGAGCACGAGAATCGCCGCCCCGCAACACTTTTTTGTTGCACGATTAATAAATTACAAACCATGGACGGTGATACGAAATGGCGGAGCTTGCCTAAGCGCGTTTCTTTAAAAAAAAGTTCATGATAGTGGTCAAATAAATGTCACTGGGATGCTTTTTCTTAAGGACCCAAACCTGAGCTCTGTAACAAAACGAGCTACCTAACTACAGGCGGTCGGCATTGTTTCAACTTTGATTTCGGTGATATGTCTTGCCTTTGGATACAGACGTAGTCAAAAGATGCAAGGGGGTGAACACCAGGGTCCACCGTTGCCTACCAACCTATGCATATATAGCAACAGTTCCCACATAGACCCCGCGAAGAACAAGAAACAGGAGACGTTGGAGTCGCGGAAATAAGTAAACGTGTATAGATCAGTGTACTTATTATAATTGAAAACTAAATAGCGGTTTGGGCTTCAAGATACTTACGTTAGGAATTGTAGTTGGCTGTGTTGTTGAGAACGCCGCTTGATATTTTTATTTTATATATTTTACTCGAGGCTGAGTTCTTAGCAAAAATCTAAATATTGTTAGCTAGCTTTTGTACGTCATGTAATATCCCGGTTGTGCCATTTGGGCGTTTTCATGAGTTATTTCAATGGTTGCTTTCTTTTTGTAATCGTTACAGTTATAGCGAGAATAAGAAATCATTCAATGAGTAAAAAGAGAAAGAATGGGGCTAACAACGGCCACTTGTTGGCAATGGTAAAAATTGTCTTGAAGCTTGTTTTCCTTGGATGTGCTACATAAAGCAGTGAGTGAGAATATCTTTTTAAGTTCGAGAACTCGCCCAGTTCGGAAAAAATCTACAAAAACGAATGCTCCTAATTGCAACAAACGAGTCCATTGCTTTGGTGTACTCTGGTATTTTGTATGCATCGGGCTCGACGTGAATATCCCGGCAGACGTCGTTTTCAAGTAACGCACGTATCCGCGATTACGACTGTCTCCACCCACACGAATATGCGCCATCAGTGGGTTCCCTTACGTCGTTTGCTTGCTGCTACGTTTTGTACCATCTTCTGCCGCAGGCCAATGGTGGGTGACGAAAGGAACGAGCTCAGCTCAGGAGTACCAGAAGCTCGAGAACTGCGTTTACGACCTCGTCGAAGCCAAATACGGGGTGATGACGCAAGGCCAAACAAATAGTGTGCTGTAGTGAATAGTGCGTTATTTGCAGTGACACGTACACAATAAACTGCGCGAAATGAATTTTTATTGTAACGAACTGGTATGTCGCTAGGTCTCATAAAGAGCTACGTTATCGGTCCTGCTTGAAAGAAACCCTGCGTCACGACTGGGAATACGCCTGCGATTTGCACTCTACCTCAGTCGTACACGATTAAACGTGGCCCTGCAAGCGTATTTAAGTAATCACGGGGAACTACCGAAATAAAAAATTCTATAGCGTCAAGGGACGCGAAAGTGACTCTCACACGAATCACACGATTGCACAAATCAAGGTTTCTTACAGCGACAATAGTGCATATTTTACTATGGTCACTCATAATAAAAATTCGGCCATCGTCGGAATTGAGATGCGAAGACCTAAGGGGCCATGCAGACAAAAGACGTTTGGTTCACTCGAAAGATTGCCTCGTTAGAAATATGCTGACACCTTATTTTAACGTAAACTTCGCCCAAATAAGCCCCATAATTAGGAAGAAAGGAAATGGCCATGCGACTCACTAGCTCATTTCCCGCACTAGAACCTATGACGTAATATCCACAGCTGTGCAATTGGCTGAGGCCGCCAAAAGCAAATGTAAATTAGGAAGGGCTTATAAGCTTGCAGAACGAGCTATTGACGCTTAAATTTAGGGCACATTCTTTTTATAGCAGCAAGAGCGCGGGGGTGAACAATAAAAGTTGCGAATGAGCACCTAAACACCGAAGCAGTTAGTGCGGCACTTTGCCGGCTGACGCTGCCTAACACAGCCGTCAGACGCGTTGGACTTGTCTGACACACGCTGACCAACTGATATATGCGGCACGGTAACTTACACGCCCATGTTTCTCGAGTTATAGCCTACGTTTTAAGAAACGATTAGTATGAGCACTAACATAGATGTCCGGCCAGAAGCAAAATGCGAACACTGGAACTTCAGCGGTGTTGCAGCGCCATCTATGAAAGCGGGTGATAAACAAGATAAGCAAACCATGGCCTCGCCATATGGCCTCCGCGATCGGCTGCCGGCGGCGCGCCATCGGCAGCCGATCGCGGATGCCGTGATTAAACTGCCGTCCGTGAGATGGTAGCAGCCCGGGTGAGCAGGCTATCTTCAGTTTTAAGGCCCTGCACTAGATAAGTCATTGTCGACGTCATGAAAACGCACGATTTAGTTGGAAAATTGAAATTTTGGCTTAAAACGTTTAATTTCTCAGGGAATAGAGCATCGTTTGCTACCGAGCAAGGGCTGAGGGCACCATAAAACACTAAATCTTTCGAATAAAACAAACCTGTATTTTGGCTGGATGGCCACTTTAAGAAACAGCGGAGCTGGTGGTCTTCACTAGTCTCAACAATACAGCGCAACGGAAACAAGGACATGGGCTAGGAACACAGGACAAGCGCTGTCTTCTTCCTGTGCGATCGCCCTGTGTGCCTCAGCTTAATTCCTTGTTTCTGTTGCGCTGTATTGTTAAGATGAATCACCAACTCGCCCAATTCTGCGCTCTGGTCTTCGCTAGCTCTAACTCGGATTTTTTTATGTCTGCCCCTTTTGTAAGAGAAAGGTGTTCAAAAAGCGAAGCTTTTTGTATTCATACTGATTTAAATCAAAGTACACAATCCACGCTGCCAAAATCCAAAATCCATACTGTCAAAGTTCGAACCAAGTCAGCCGAAGTCCAAAGCCAACGCTCGCGCCACAAACCCAAAGGAAATGCTGCGTGCCCGAGTCCGACTATAGCACAATCGGTTAGACGCCGGTTTCACAGCGCGACAGACACAGCTAGGTTCGATTCCGATGACGGGAAGCGAGAAAGCTCCTTTTGCCTCCTCGACACTTTCCCTCACACTTCTTGGCCCAGCATTTTCCCCCTCTCCACTTCGTCGAGGGGAGTTTTCTGTTAGCAATCCGCACGGACAGAGCTCAAACGGCTTCGCTGATATTTTTTCTACCACCCATTCGTCCTGCGGATGCATTTCCACTACCCTCATTCTGACCACTAGTAATATCGTGTGGGGTATTCCCCCTCAAGCCTGAGTGAGTGAGTGAGTGAGTGAGTGAGTGAGTGAGTGAGTGAGTGAGTGAGTGAGTGAGTGAGTGAGTGAGTGAGTGAGTGAGTGAGTGAGTGAGTGAGTGAGTGAGTGAGTGAGTGAGTGAGTGAGTGAGTGAGTGAGTGAGTGAGTGAGTGAGTGAGTGAGTGAGTGAGTGAGTTTGCGCTTTTATGTTCCTAGAGAAAGATTAAAGGAGCTTGTATTCATTGAAGTGTGTCCAGATGATACCAACAACGCCTTTGGAATATTTCACCACGCACTTAGTCACTCTGGAAGGTGTCACCTAGGGCTGTACGAGTCTTCCCTGCGCGCGTGTTCACCTTCCAGATCAACAAGACAGTGGAGCGGTACGAGACAATAGCGGAGCTAGCGGCAGTCCACCTTCTGCACCAGGTTAGTGAAGGGACTAAAAAATGGTTTCAACAGTGCGGTTCCTTCCCTCTCGTGCTTCCGGGGCTTATGGCCCAGTGGGCTTCTCTAGCTGAAAAGGAAGGCTAACGTATATTCCTATCCAGGGGCCTCGTGTGCTAATTGAAGTTGAATAGGTTGAACACTGAGAGGAAAAATAAGGCTGTACCAAAAAGTACTAGCTAATGCAGTGCAATGCGGGCATGCAGGCTAGTGTGCGGGTTCTTCTGTAAGCAATAGTTTACGGATAAAGTGTGTAAAATACAGTTCTAATCTCTAATCTGTTATCGCGCTGATATGGAAATAGACGTCTGCGGTGGACTTCATAATGAGGCTGACCGTTGAAGCATGTATATACCTTGATGATCCGACGTCTTAGCCACCAGGCGTATAAATATAGGAAAACAACGCGCAAACTTAGCGTCCGCTTTCACCTGTCGCACGAAGGAAGTCGCAGTCTTGAGTTAAACCATTCCATGGCGAGAATCTCGCAGAACGCTAAAAGATATTCCTGGCTAATCCATGGATTACGTGTATGGTGAGGCCATCCTTTTGGCATTCGGGGCTTTCGGTGTGGGTAGATATCACAGTCTTGCAAAACCTTGCCCCCGTGTTGACGTCAAACGTACGCCGCGCTTTATAGATGCCTGGGTAGAGCGGAGCTTCGCAAGCCCGCCTGCGCTCTGATAAAGCGCGGCGCACCTCTCACGTGTGACGTCAACACAGGGGCATGGCTTTTCAGCGCTTTGCAGCTGCCGATATCCAGAAGCAAGCGTTCTGAGGACTGAAGTACCCCGCCTGTAGTTCTGCGGGCAGTTACGTTTTCGCAAATATAAGGCTTGATATCGGTTTGACTGGTGATCCTGTACAATTTCCACACTACAATCACACGCCTAACTGCAATAATTAAAAAGTCAATTAAAAAGTTGTAATCATTTGTTTCTGTAAATCGTAATTGGAACTCGTTTCATTGCTGCCGCCACGGCCCCTGATCACTTGGAGCAAGAAAAATTTTACCTCCGGAACCCTATTTCTTAAAATTACTTCGTCTTCCTTGAAACACCCCGTATATTAAGGCAGCAGAACGCTTCTGCACCAGGCTGCATGCCAGCGACGTTAGACTAGGGGAAAGTACGGAGATTACAAGCTCAACTTGCCATGTCCCACTTGTAACTAAAGAGAAAGTTGCAAAGGAGCTCTCAAAGGCATAAAAGTAGGAAAAGCTGCAGGTGACGATGACATAACCGTAGATCTTTTGAAAAAGGGAGGAGATATCGTACTAGAAGAGCTCGTTTTACTATACTGCCCATATCCTAGAAAAATGCCAACATTATTCTTATCCATAAGAAGGGAGATCCCAATGACCTCAAGAATTACAGACCCATCAGCGGACTCTCAGTTGTTTACAAGCTATTGACCAGTTATAGTTAGCCACATAGGTGACAGCCTGGATTTCCATCAACCCAGAGAGCAGGCTAGGCTTACGAAACGGTACAAAACCATGGATCACATCCATGTGGTCAACAAAGTGATAGAAAAATCCGCAGGGTATACTAAGCTACTTTACATGGCATTTATGGACTACGAGAAAGCGTTTGATTCCGTACTCACCGCAACCGTTTTAGAAGCGCTAAAATAACAGGGAATAGAGGAAATCTACATAAGACTTCTATAAAACATATATTAATAAAACATCTATTAGGGATGCATAGGCAGGATAACCCTCCACAAGCACAGCGATAAATTTCCGATCCGAAAGGGACTACGACAGGGAGATACCATCTCTCCAAAACTATTCACAGCATGTCTGGAGGGGGTACTTAGAAAGCTATAGACGGTATTCGTTGAAAAGTTTAGCGGTCAATTTCTTCGGACACGGCGCAGCCTGGGCCACTGTGGCCGCACGACGAAGAAAAAAAAGACACCGTCGTGCGTCATCTGCTCCGTTCCAATTCGATTCTAAACTGTGGCGCCAACAAAGATGTTATTAATCGCACTCATAGTGAACTCGACGCAATACTTTGTGTTCGGCGAAGAGTTCGCAACGTGAAACACAGTCATGTGTTTCACCATATGGTTTCACAGCCGTGCTTAGCACGGACAAGTGCCGCCATACCGCGGAGCACGACGTAACGAACGAGTGACGGCGCACTCACGTGGTTGCATGGAAGAGAAGAGGGGTGCCTGATCTGCGGGCCGTGCGCACAACCGTGGCCTAGCAACAGACCGCTTGGCCACAGATATGGCGGCGCACACTTGGTTGCCTGCATGCATTCCACGCCATTGAATACCGAGGATACTGGAAAAACATATAATTAAGACTAAACGGGGCCATTTAAGGTTTGCGGACGACATAGTCTTTCTGAGTGAGAATGCAGAACACACGCAAACAATGCTTGAGGAGGAACTACAATCAGAAACCACGGCTGTGGGGCTAAAAATAAATTTGAATAGATCTAAAGGAACGAGGAATAAGCATGCCAAGAACGTCTTTTTCAGCTTAAGAAACGAAGCGCTAAAAGTAGTAACAGAATATAACTACAGTAGAATCTCGGTAAACGTAAATCGCTTAAACGGAATTGCCGCTTAAACGGAACAGTAGCCTGTAAGTTGGTTTGTTTCGTATTGAGATAACGTAAAAAAACTCCCCGTAATCAGAACTAAACTTTCGCGTCCCCGTGTAAACGGAACAAGAAATGTAACTTCTCGTGATACCCAGTGGCATGAGAAGCAGCTTTTTACGGTTCAGGCTGTTTCGTTTTTGTTTCTTTTTCTTCCACCGTGTTTTTTTTAGCCTCGTTGGCCTCGTAATCCTCGTCTCGTAAGTGGTTAGCCGTGTTAGCGCAACGAATCCAACATCGCAGTTCTTGTTCCAGTCGTTCGTTCTAGATTGAGGACGCCGAAGTTACAGGGCTTAGCTCGTGCGCCTCGTTCGTGCCATCGTGGGGCTATTTGCGCTTCATTACCGCGTTGCCGTCTTCTAAATTCGGTGGCTCGTAAGCACTAGCGAAGCTGAGGCTTCTAGCCTCCATGAAGATGCAGTTGCAAGGACTCAAACAAAAATATTTGATGCATTTTGTAGTGCTGAGTGACTCATTGTTGTCAAATCAACTTTGTGAATGCTGTGCCTAAACCTCTTGTAGTTGTCTTGCTTTCCGAAAAACTATCGGCTACATTCATCTTCTAGGAGTTAGAGTTCCATGAAATGGTATTAAGAGTGTGTAAGCACATAAATTTGCAATTTCACACATCTATGTCAGTAAACAGAAGTCCTGTTAAACGGAACTAATTTTTTCGGTCCCTTGAAGTTCCATTTATTGAGAGTCTACTGTACCTCGGACAGATGGTTAGGGTTGACGCAGACCACGAAAAAGAAATCCGGCGCAGAATAGGTAGGGGCTGAGGAACACTCGGCGAGCACTCTCAAATAATGACCTCTGTTACCCAAAAGAAAAATCTAGAACCAGTGCGTACTGCCAGTGATGACATACGGAGCTGAAACTTGGCGCCTCACTAAACAACTAGTGAGCAAACTTCAGACGGCTCTACGGGCATGGAACGAATAATGTTAGGAATAACACTCAGGGACAAGAAACGAGCTACCTGGATCGGACAACAAACTAGAGTTGATTATATCATTATTCAAGAAAAGAAAAAGAAATGGACTTGCGTGGGCCTTGTAGTGAGACGAACCGACAGCAGGTGGACAATTAGACAATTAGGGTAAGAGTGGATGACCAAGAGATGGGTCTGGAAGAAGGGGAAGCCAATAACACACTGGAGGGATGAAATACAGAGAGAGAGAGAGAGAGAGAGAGAGAGAGAGAGAGAGAGAGAGAGAGAGAGAGAGAGAGAGACTTTTGTTGTTGTAATATGTATTTATTAATCCTGATTACACTCCGTGCCTTGACCTTTGTCATCACCGAAGGGGGAGATGGGTGAAGGAAGGGGGGGAGAGAGAAACTTTTATTTTAGGTGAGGAAGGCGCGCCAGGTAATCTTGAGTCCTAGTGGTGGTCAGGAGCTGTAGCTCGGATGAGGAGCTCCCGGTCGCCTCCAGCCAAGTAGTAGGAGGGTTGGGTAAACGGAGCGGGGGTAAAAAGGGGTATTCCCAAATGGCGTGCGGCGGGGTATCTCGAGCGGGCAGTTTGGGTGGGGATATAATGTGGGATAGATGTGTTGGAGGGCGTGTCTGGTGGGGAGGGAATGGGATTTTAATTGTCGCCATAATCTGTCAAAGGGTGGAGGGAGAGACGCGTGAGGGGGAGGTAGTTCTAGCTGCTGTAGGCGGTAATGTGTGGGAATGTCGTTAAAAGTAAGCAAGAGCCCCAAAATAGCTCTAATACGCCAAAGATGTTGTTTAAAAGGTACTTTTTTTTTTCAGATGTACACTGACAAAATAACCAAGAACAAGCGCCAATACTCGGACATCCGGCTTCCGTTCTTTAAAAAAGTTCACTCAACGACTCAGTTCTTCATAGCTCTGGCATCGGTAAGTGCACAATTCCCCTCTATATTAGGTGTGCGAAGGCGCACAGCCCTAGCCAAAATCTTGACGTTACTGTAACAGATGTCCAGTACTGCGTATAGTAGATCAATTAACGGTGAATGGGGTCGACGTTCAATTATTTAGGCGGTTCACCGCCTTCTTGACTCACCAGTCGGCCCAATCTCACCGGGACGTGATAGGTGCGCGGAAGACGTTGTTCGTTGGACGTAACCGATAATTGAGTGTAATTATAGTTATGGTACGTCGGTTTCTGGCGTCAGCAGGAAACAGCTGAGACGGGAAGACAGGGCTCTGCTAAAGATTCTGGGAGCATCTTCCACAGACCCACGTTTTAAACAATCCTCCGTGAGACGGGGGAGCCACGATTGATTGGAAGTGCATATCCGATTCTTTCCAAGAAAAACGGGGAGTGCTATTTGGTGTCAGGAGAGAAACATTTCCCCGGGAGCATGACGGCGTTGCCCCTACAAGGCAAAAACACGTGCAGGAGATTGGCCCGAACTTGATAGTACCGTATGCGCGTCCTAAGCATGCCAGCTTATTTACCCATTTGCTCGCTCCTTCACTTATTGCTCTCGTGTTGGCGTCGCGCTGGTCGCGTCACGCTTCGAGCGTGCCGCACCCGGTCTTCGTAAGATCTAGGAAACGCAAAAGGTGTTCATTTGCGTACATACGCAAAATGCGTGTCGCGGAATGGAGCGCTGCGCTAGAGTGTATATGTGCAGTGATCACCCTGGGACAATTGCGAATTTCTCGCAAGTTCTTACAACAGGTCGTGATGTGCGCCTAGCTCCGCGGGAAATACTTCCTTGCGCGCGTAACTCACGAAATGCTGACACATTAGCGCTGTCACGCTCACTGCGCCCTCCGCAGTGACGTTGCAGCGAAGGAGAAAAATCATTGAACGCTGTTAAGGCGTTTTGATACCGCAGACATTTTTTACTATTCACGATCTTATAGGAGATGCCCTTTTGACGCGATCAGCGTTTCAACCCGTTCTTTTTCAACCAACCTCCCACTGCCGTTAACCGAACACCGAGTAAAAGAGTGCTGGTTTGAGTCCTTGTTAATACACTTGTCACCCACCAATTCTTACCAACTCTTCCGGGTTCTTACCGATTCCTCGAAAAGAGGAATAAAGCGTGTTTTTTTATCTTACTTGTAAGAGCAAACGCCATTTACTCGATATCCCCTTAAACACTAAGCTGTCACGGCACACGCCACCATAGCG
Source organism: Haemaphysalis longicornis (assembly GCF_048455015.1). Taxonomy (NCBI): domain Eukaryota; kingdom Metazoa; phylum Arthropoda; class Arachnida; order Ixodida; family Ixodidae; genus Haemaphysalis; species Haemaphysalis longicornis. The sequence goes on from NW_027526295.1 coordinate 213,578,928, forward strand.
CGTCCGCACGCACAAGAGAACACGGCAGGCACCTGCCTTAACTTCAGGGCCTGTAACCATCGTCTACTATTAACGTACTGCAATGCTGCATCCCGTATTGCATGACAAAAGAGAAAAAACTGGCGCAGCTTGCACTGTAGTGGTGCAAGGCTGAAGAAACAGTTGGCGGACCCTCTCCCTTCGTCAAAGACCCGGCTGTTGCACCTCACATGGATTTCTGAACTTGCCTGTGAAAGTTATACATGACTGGCAGGCTCGTATCGTTTCGTCCGCAGGCTTTCATATCCCTCCAAAGTGGACCACGTTAACGAGCGCTAGAACCGGCAACCGGCTTCGCGAACTCGGCGTTGGTAGCGCGAGCTGTTCTGTGCTCCCCACTTGGGCGCGAATGCGCGTGAACTGGCGGGGAGAAGAGCCCGCCAGAAATCACAGTTAGAGATGTATGCTTTCATAAAATTTTGAGGGGCTTGAAAATAAAAACGGGTTTTGTTTGTTTGTTTTTAACGAAATACTTCTTAATGCGAAAGCCTTAGATGTCTCATCAAACGCGAGAAGCAAGATAGTTACTGGCGACTTCACGTACGAAACCAAATTACAGCCGTAAAAATAAAACAAGGAAATACGTAAATAAAATATACATAGAAACTTATCTTGGCTGGAATGGGATTCGAACCCGGGTAGCCAGAGCCGCAGCTAGGTGTGGTAACTACAACGCAAACGCGATACCGTGCCATAACGGAACAAGAATTACCCGGATGCATGCCGCATGATATTAGCGGGCCTTCACCTTCAGGTCGCTTCAAAGGCTTAAGTGCGCGCTTAAATTTTCTGTTAACGCAAAAAATAATATATTGTTACATGCTGCATCCCAAAAATCCCATCAGAGTTTCCGTTCTCGAAATGTGCGCACGATTTCACGTCAAGGCCTTGATTTCAGAAATCGCTTTCCTCACTGCAGATTCGTCACATCACAAGGAATTTCCCTGGAGAAGCTCTGTATGTTTGTTTTTAGGGGCGAGTACCTTTGGGGCTCGGGCAGCTGGCCTCTCCTGTCGTCGTCGTATCATGTCGTAATTGTAAATCAAGTTGTGAAACGATGGCCATAAAACAAGTGTGCCATGGATTAAACCAGTTCCAAATAAACTAGCATGAGTTTAACCAGTTCCAAATAAACTAGCATGACTTAAACTAATTTAAAATACAGGAATAATCAGGTTTTAGCTGCTTTTTTAGCAGAAATTTGTTTAATTCCTTCTCGAAATAGGTTTTCAGCGCCAGATTTTTTCTGGTAAAGCATACTTCTTAGCATGCTGCAGCGTGTGGCGCGAACGCAACTTACGGCCCCTCTGTCGCTTATCTAATTTCTTAAATCCGTTTTAACGCAAGAGAGGGCACCACCGCCTCAGCAAGTTCGCGATTGCTCCTCCCACCGGCGCTTCTCCGGTGCCCAATCACCGCGGGCCGTGTGGCAAGAGAGAGGCAACGGCGCGCGTTGGCTCTAGAAACCCTCTTTTCTGCGATGGACGCGGAATTGAAAGCTCGCAAGGAACAAGAGAGCGCGTTCGCCCGCGAGAGAAACAAAATCGTCTTTTGTCTCTCATTGCCCATTAGCAGCGATTTTGCTGTGGGAAACACCGGCGCACACTGCATGCTTCGCTCCTTCGCAGGTTTCTTGTAAGGTTTCACGTCAGATGGCCCTGGATTTTTTTCAATAGCATCCTGGTTAAAAAACAAAAAAAAACGGCTATTTCGGTTTTTTCAACTTATCACATCTTGTCACGGTTTCCTTAATTGGGTGCGATGTTAGAAGATATCTGGAGTCGACTCAAGAGAGCCAACAACCCCACTGAATCTACAGGGCACAGGTGACGAAGGGGGTGGCCGTCTGATGTGCGGCTTTCGCCGACTAGAGCGGTAAGAATGAGTCAGAGCCCTGAACGAAAACAACGCAAAGACTTATATTTCGGCAGGCAAAACACTGTTCAAGCACGAGGACGTGTAACGTTAACGAGAGACAACTTAGATCCAATAAAAATGCGGGAAACAGTTCAAATTAGACAAAATGATACAATCAGGAGCGTTAACTAATAGATATTACGAAGTAGAGCAGTTAACAAAAAAAGAAAAAACAAACAGTTCGATGCATAAGAGAGACAGAGTCCCACAATATTCACCTACCGGGCTGGACGATGCACCGCTGTCGGAGGCGATTCGGCTACCTGTGAAGCGTGGCTTCGTCGTAGGCCAGGCCGTCCGAGTCGATCACGGTGATCCGAGGCCCGGGAGTACGTTGGAGTCCTCCAGGGCGCGGGTCGCCGATGGTGTAGTGCACGAACTGGCAGGTGCCGTTGTCACATCACGACGTCCAAACGTAGCTGATTTGCTTCGGCGCGGCTTCTCTTTTTATAACTGTGCCGGCGCAGAGAGAGAGGGCACAGCACACAACGCGCCTGCCGCCGTTGAGCGAACAACTTCCCTCTTTCTCCCTTCTGGAATCACCTGCGCGCCTTTACGCTGGCAAAGCTACGCTCGCCCCCTCGAAAGAACTCGAAGCTTCGGTGAAAGCTGAGCGGCAGAGCTTTTATTTTGGTATTTTCTTGCTGGCGAGCCGGCGAGTGGTCGCGTTACCGCCGCTTCGTTTGAGAGAGTTCCAGTGGAATAGAATAGAACCGAACTGAATGAATCGGACGACTGTAACAAGAATTCGGCGCTGTTCCATAATATGAAAAAGCTATACGGTACTCTTGGACGTTGTACGCCCGAGTTTGTGACACATCTCTAATCACGCCACAAACGCTGGGCAGAGTGTTCTTGAAGGTCGAGCGGTGGCGGCGCGCGACGACGTCATAGCAAGGCGAGGCTTGGCTTCGCCCACTCGGCTGGGCGAAGGTCGTGCCGGGCGGCGCGCGCCGGAGCAGCTGTTTTTATAGCGAAGTTGTTAGGCTCTCGTTCGTCGGAAAATTTCGTCCCAAGACGCCAAGCGCATGAGTCAGGACCCAGCGTATGCCGCCAAAGAAGCCGAGCGCAAATGAGATGCAAGCGTTATCTCGCCGAGATAACGAGGAAATTTTATACCCTGCCCCATCTGTGTGTTGTGGTTTACAACAGCTGCGCTGGACATCCACTTTCGCAGGGTGAGATGGCGTCGAGTTTTTTTTTTCTTTTTCTTTTTTTTTTGCCGCGTTAGCTACACTGGCCGAAGTTGAGCAGTTTCGCGTGGCTCCTGGAGAGCCGTGCTGCGCATTCGCGAGGAGCAGTGACGTCTCACAGTGCACAGCTCGCGCGCCGGAGCCACTGCCGCCGTGACTGGATTGAATTTGATTGAATTGGCTTCGATTAGATTAAATTGTATTGGATAGGATTGGAAATCGTTTTAGCAGCAGTAAGCATGATAATCAGCCAATCCTGGACAACCAGGAAACCTAAGAATAACTATCTGAACCTTAGCTCACGCTACGTATATCCTGGCACAGCCGAGCTAAGCCACTGCTAATTTTTTCTTGGTATTCTTTTTTAACTTCAACGGATCAAGCTCGAGCTTAAACAGCTCTGTTAGAAATCCCGGATGCTAAACTGCACGGGGAAATTACTCGGATTGCGCCTACCAAACCCTATCCATGCGAAAGGTGAATATACGGCCCACAATATCCGATCAACGTCCGGGGTCTCTTATTACTTGCTTCTTACTGTCCTAACACTTGCGCCTTTACGTCTTCGCTTTCCAGGAGTTGTGCGACCGCATTAATGTCACCACCGCATCAACGCTGAACGAAATCTACGGCCGTAAAACAGCGGAACAAAGGTCAGCCACATACTTTTTTTCTGTTAGACAAAATGTAACCAAAGGCTGTTTACAAAAAAAAAAGAAAGCTCCAGTGCATGCAACTACTTTCTGGCCTCACTTTTTTTCAGAGCTTCCGTTCTAACTGTCGTGATCTTTCGGGTGTCAGCACTTTGCTTGGCTTTGCTTAGAAACCGACTGTTATTGACATTGCCCGCTGCTCCAATCCCGTGGTTCAACTTCACGGAAATGCACTAGAGGGACCAAGCCATGTCTCTCCAAGAAAGTAAACTCAGCGAGTGGCAGAGCGCAATGCAACCACATACTTGCATTGCGTGTTGCCACAACACCGACGAAACTTTTATTCAAGTCGTATTATCGCCATCGTCATTAACCGAAATTTCGTATTTCGTTGTTGGCTCCATGTAGTGATCAGTCAAGTGCACTGCAATGAAGCTGAAGCAACGGATCGTCTTAAGTGGTGACCATAAGGAACGGCCTTTTGCGAGTAGTGCGGCGGGCAACCGCAGCTGCTATAGTCCCCGTTGCTCGCTGAGGCAGGCCCATGAGAGCGACGCCGCTAGCGACGTCGAAATGCCTTGTCAATATTGTAGCACTGCGACCGGATTATCGGGGGACGTTTTTTTGCGCAAGATTTTTTTTTTTTTTTTGCAATATAAAATAAACAAAGTTCAGTACACCAATGGTCATGCTTTTCTAGGATGCACCATGCTGCCGCTCGCTCCTTCCTCTCGTTCTCTCCCTAATACGAAAGTTGTGCCCCTTACTACTCTCCTTTTGGCTAGTCGCTCAGGCCGCTTCGTACAGATGAGGAATGTTTTCTGGCGAGCCAGAAACGAGCGAAGAGAAGAGCGACTTCCTGCGCGGCGAAAAGTAGTTCGTGGCGCGTTGCGCCGCTCCCCGTTCACTTGCAAAATCGCTCCATTAGGGTTAGCGCTTTAGACTCATGTGGTGCGGTCTGAGTGGCGGAGGTCTGACTAGTACGTGGATGAAGGGGTGTGGAAGGGGAGGTGTTTTCAGTTTTCTGGCCATATGTACGTAACAAGCTCGTATACCGACAGCTGAAATTGCCATTCCGATTTTCACAGCTCCTGCCCCAAAAGAGCGCGAATGCGTACTCTTTTTTGTCTCCTCTCTAGAGCCGCTCCCAAGGAGGCACTCTCCATATACCACGGCAGTAGTAGTTTGGTCACGTGGCTCTCCTTGGCAGCGGCGTCACGCACTCTCTCCTTTCGCCCCTGCCCACCCTCCCAAGGGGTGGCGCGCTCTTTGTAGAGGTGGCATGTGTTCGCTCGCCTGCCCATGCGTTTAACCTACACGCTTCTTATACTAACAAAATGGTAGACCTAAGAGCCGCTTGAGTAAAAACGGACGTGCCCGGAGCGGCGACGGGCTCACAGTCGTGTAAAAACCAACGAAAATGTGCGAATACGGATTAATGGTATGGAGGGTGCTTTAAAACTGTTCTAGTTCAGAAACGACGCCCCGGGCGTATACAAACCGCGGGCGACACCATTTGTTCGCAACTCAAAGTCGGTCGCAAAATCGCAACTCATTGTCGCACGCACTATCACACGGCGTCAAAAATCTCCAACTAACTATTTGACGTAAAGTTGCCCATGCACCACGACTGAGCCTCCGCTTCCGATCATGCTGCATGATCTCTTAACATGCCTCATGAGGTGAAAAATCCGGCGCTGTTGACCGTCCACAGCGGACGGTGCCGAAAAGCGTCGCAGAGCGCAGCGCGTCAGGATAATGCTGATTCTGGGGAATAGTTGATAGGAGGTGAAACGGCAGCAGAAGGGTGAATCAAGTCATCGGCCCGCCGCGGTAGTGCAGTGGCTGAGGTTTTGTGCCTAGGTGTTCGAGTCCAAGGACGCGGGTTTGATCCCGACCGCGGTGGCTGCTTTTCATATGGAGGCGAAAAGTGGAAAGACCAATGTTTTCAGATTTCGCCGCACCTTAAAGATCCCCAAGTGGTCAAAATTAATCCGGAGCCCTTACGCGCGGCACGCCTCATATCTTCGGCGCGTTAAGTGATGATTGATTATGGGGCTTAACGCGCCGACGCTATATACAGGCGATGAGGCACGCCGTAGTTCAGGGCTCCGCATTAATTTTGACCACCTGTGGATCTTTAACATACCTGGAAATCTTGAACAAACGGGCGTTTTCACTTTTCGCCTCCATCAGAAAAGAGGCCGCAGCGGCCGAGAATTGAACCCGCGTCCTTGTGCTCAGCAGCACATCGTCTTAGCCACTGAGCCACCGCGGCGGGTCGGCGCGGTGAGTCCCCGAATTTACAGCAACACTTACCATCGAGTACTAGAAATGGATTTTGGGGTAATGCCTATTGTCCCAGCAATATCCTCCCGCGAGAATTATGAAAATCCGTTCACTATCACCGTAACTACGCGCGATGAGAAATCGCGCATAATCGTTCCCTCTCAACACGACCGCGGCCAACGCGACGAAAGTTGCGCGCTCTCTTCCGGGAAGGGGGGCGGCTCGCGGCGTTCTCTTCGGCGGCCTTCGATATATCACAGGCCGGGGAGTTTTCTGCTTTTCTCCGCAACGTAGAGAGAGGGGCCTAGTTCCGGTCCGGTGCCACAAAAAATCAGGCATGGGTACCTGCTCGCAAGCGCGCGCTCGGGCGGGTAGGGCGTTTTTGAAGCAATAAACGTTTGTTGTCGAGTGTTCCTGTTGAAAGGGAAGTATTGAGATCATCACTCAAACTATGCACGCACTCAAAACACAAAAGAAACGGCAAAACTGCACCTACAGGTTCAGGCATAGAAGAACGCTGACGACAGCGGAAATGGGAGAAATTAGCCGCAAAGTTGACCAGGGACAGCCGATCGGACAGCCATGACCTCAGTGACGTCGCTTAGGCCACGCCAGGGGAGCATAATGAGGAGAACTGAAGAGAGCGCGGTTACTTTTTCAGCGTCCTTCACAGCGATTTGCGCGCTCACCGCTTCACGTGCACGTGTAATATTTGGCTCAGGTATTCCTGGCAGTGTAATCTAAACGTCGCGCAGATTTACTTGCACTGCTCAAAGAGTGTTGCAGGGTCCCTTTAATACATCATGCAGTTGACGTGGGTAGACGGCAGGCCTCGAATTCTCAAGCAAACGCAAGCTTTCACTGAACACTGTGTGCACAGTCTTTGCTATTGCCCGTGATAGGTGCAGAAGTGTTAAATCTAAGCCAGTTCTGTCAAACTGTATTACACATCCGCAATGTCACATGTACTCTTTCTATAGGTGGTATTCATTGAAAAGTTTAGCTGTCGATTTCTTCGCTTGGCAGCACTGGAAACAGCCACGGACATGGCGCGGCTTGTGCCACTGCACCCGCACGCCGAGGAAACAAAGCACCGGCGTGCGTCGCCTCCTCCGTTTCAACCCTATTCTTAACTGTAGTGTCAACAGAGATGTTATTAATCTAGCTCACGTTGGAGTCGAGGCATTAGTTTGCATTCGGTGGGGTAGGGTTTGGAACGTCCAACACACGCCATATGCTTAGCACGGACAAGTACTGCCGTCCCGCGGACCCCGACGTAACCAAAGACAGAGCATTCACATGGTTGCCTGCATGCATGCCTCGCCAGTGAATAGAAGATATTGCTTCATACAGCATCGGAAAAATATCAGGTACTCGTATCTTCGATTCTACGGTTCTTTGAAATTAAGGCCTAGAATGATAGCCAATAGAAATCTCCAGGTGGCCGAAATCAATCCTTAGTTCTCCAAACGGCTCGTCTGACAGCCCAGGTGTAGCTTTGTCGCGTAAAACACCCCCAAATTTCGACATTTCAAACATTATCCGATGAGTACCCACGCATGCATGGCGGCATCTTTGAGCCTTTATACAAAGCCGTTGGCCCTTCTTGTGCATGCGCGAGCGTGTTGCTGCGATAGCGGCGTGTGCATCTGTTGGATTTTTAGGTGATGTCTGGGCACTGACTTCACTCGCAGGCTCAACATGCTGGCGAAATTAATGCCTGATTTCACGGCGCACTTCAACTGCGCTCAGAAGTCTCGCATGCACGTGGAGAAGAGATACCGGGAGTGCCTCTTCTGGCGGTGAATCTACACACGGCCCGTCGAAGCCACAGTTGTTCTCGTCCCCAACGTGTGCCCAGCAAGAAAAACATCCCCCTTTGTTCTTGGTGTGCCATCGTGGCCTGCTGAAACTATCATCTTAGCAGACGGTGTGCGTCATGTGGTGATGCTTTGTGACAGGACACTTTTGTGCCGATGAATTTATTGTCATCTCAAAGTTATTTTTTTCTCCTTGTTAGTGCTGCATTGCCGAAATGCTGATAGACTGTTTTTCTATGTGCCTGTGTTCATGCTGTGCAGCGGGGGCCATTGTATGTTGCAACTCCATGCGGTTTTAGCAACAGGACGCAATTTACAAGAACAATTAATTCTGAACTCAATAAATTTGTTCTGTAATTCAACGCTGTCGTGTCCGTGAATGATTCGCGCTTGGAACGATGTTTTTCTTTGTGTTTCTGAAGTGGCTTTGACAGGCTGGTTCTCTTCTGAACGTTCGTTTCTTTTTTTTTTTTTTTTTACTCGCAGCCACTTGATCCATGCCGTCCTTGCTATGAAGTGGGCCTTTAAGTGGCTTTTTTTAGCTGTTTTGCTGATGAATTCTCTTCTCTCAGTGGCCTATTATCGTTGTTCTGCGGTTTCGATGAAAGATTTGCTCTTAGTATTGTACTGGCCAAAAGCTTAAGCATCGCTGTATGGAAGGTGCTGATGGAGTATACGGGTGGACGCCTGTGTGCAGCTTAATAAATTTCTGGTAATTCGTGTGTGCCTGCTAGTTTTGGGAACTATTCGGCAACTGAGATCTACATGGCATATGTAATAAGCCGTTTGCTCAATGTCTTCCGCGAGGGGCATCTAGCCTTGGCTTGCGTTAGGGGATGGGCAGAATGGCGATATTAGTATCACCTCATTATTCAGCTCTCGAAGCCCTATTAAGAGGTGCACGCGCGCAGCGGTGAAAGGTATACAAAATACACCTTAGGGCACGGCTAGAAAATAAGTGGCACGCACTGTAGCCTTGACGGTGCTGGGTTTTAAGACACTCAGTCTTCGATGCGGAGAGTGGGGTGACTCCACTCCCAATGGGTGAATCCACTCCTTGCCGATGGGCAGTTCGGCAAGGCGCGGGCAGACCCAGAAGGGGTAGTGTCTGGTTTTGAACTTGCGTTGCACGCTTAATGCCCCGCAGGTGGCTGCGAGATCGTATCCGTTAGACGTAGAAACAGGTGGCAAAGGGCAAGGCGTACCGCTTTAACCTAAAGGAATGATGAAGGGGTGACGACGTCGCGTAGGCTCCCATTTGGAGCGCCAAACGCAGCAAGCAGTCCTGGTAGCCTGGAAATTTTTACAGGTGTATAAATTGCGACCGCTAGCCGATACCAAAATTTTGAAATTAATAAACTTGTGGCAATGGTACTCTGGAAAAGTAGTTTCTGAATGAAACCCCTACATGACCGCATCGAGACTTGTATAACTTGTCTAATGGCGCATCCAAGTATTTTCCAGGAGAAGGTTCACAACATGTACCCACATAGCGAAACGCCGTCGAACCCCGCGAGCCAAACGAATGTGCGGAACACGACGCAGAGAGGCACCAAGGGTTCCCAGAACTTTACGCACACCTGTTCGCAGCACAATTTCTTTTGGACGAACGCATGTCTTCATATAAACGCTTTATTGACTTCGTATCAAATTTTTTCAGACTGTTTCATATCACCCATAATTTTTTTGCAATTTTTAATGTTCTCCTTATCATCTCACATTACCCCCTTCACTTTTTAATTAGAGGCCTTGTGCATTTACGAATCACTTTTAGTGGCATTACATCCATCCCGCTATCTTTAGCCGCATAACCTTCCATTAATTTGATCTACCATTATCAAACGGGTGCTTTTCTGCCTTTTCTTTCACTGCGCCACAAAACAAAAGCACGCGCACACACTGTCCTACCCGTCAACACTTTAGTAGGTGAACTGTAGCCCCAGTAATCGCACAATACCTGTGTGCCCCATTCAACGTCTCAGCCGCGCCGGATTTCTCGCAAAAAAAAAAAAAAAAAAAAAAAAAAAACTGGGACGTCGTCAGCGTATGCAAACATTCTGGCCTAGAAAGACAAATCCCAACGCACGTATATAGACGCCATTAAAAGCGGCTAAGAAGTAAGACTTAAGTACAGTGCGAAAAGCAAAGGCAGGCCACTCGCCATGGTGGCTCAGTGGCTAAGGCGTTGCGCTGCTGAGCACGAGGACATGGGTTCGATTCCCGGCCGTGGCGGCCGCTTTTCTGATGGAGGCGAAAAGCAGAAACGCCCGTGTGTGCGAGATTTCGGCGCACGTTAAAGATCCCCAGGTGGTCAAAATTAATCTGGAACCATCCACTACGGCGTGCCTCATCGCCTGTGTTGCGTCGGCGCGTTAAACCCTCCAATCAATCAACCAATCAATCAATCAATCAATCAATCAATAAAATAAGGCAGTCTTGTGAACAGAAACCATAAGGTAATTTCGTCTGGTGGCTGTATTAATGTATAATAACAGCGGAAAAGGGAAAGCATGGAAACCCAGTCAAATGCGTCTTCTGATACTCGATACTAGATACTCGATTCCTTTAATATGAACACCGTTCGAGATCGGTGCGCGCCATGTGTATTTTGGTGATAACAAAGCACCCACGATTACAGCATGCCTGATGCGTGCCGACAGGTATACCCTGTGCATACCCTATCCATACCCTATCCATGAAGACCCAGAAAATTTTGCAATCAATGTACGTTACGTCCTGCCGCAATTGCTTGCGAACACAAAGAACCCTTCATTTGCAAAACCTCATGACCTTTAGTGAAAGAGAAAGGAAGTGACTGTAGTTAATAACTTTGTAAAAATATGGCTTGGGAAGTCGGAGTGTGGAGGCGCCTGCACTCTGAAATTCCATCGTAGTTTTATCTCACCCTGGTGTCTTGATGCAGCCAGATTATTGGTAGCGCACTCTACCTAATCCATTGTCGACAGCCGCCGCCGTATTACAAGGAAGCTGTATACGGCTACAATGGCAGAATTTTTCCTGTCCGCGAACGAAATTCCTCCTGTAAAACGCCCACTTAAATAAGAAACACTTGTGAGGGATTGTCATACAATGCCCCACGCTAACGAATGCCGTCTTCCTCCAGTATGTCCACCATGAGCACGGTGTTTGCGGCATTTCAGCTGCGTGCTTGCACGGTAAATTTATTTACATCCTTTTTGTCTGTAATAAATGCATTGAAGGACTCTGCTATAACTAACACCTTTTCACCCTATCAAAAAACAAGGAAAAACACCCTTTTCACAGGTGTGAGTAACGATAAAACACCCTCTAAAAGAGTGTATTCTTGTGGTCTTGCTGGGGTGTAAGGATGTTATAAGCCCCGAAACACGCTTAAGGGTATTTTACTTTGCTTTTTCTGCTAGGGTGTAAGGTGTTAGACAGGCACCTCACAGCCTTGAGTGTGTAGATCATTTTGCGGTGTACGATGAGCGACGAACGAAACGCAGAACGCTAGGTTATTTGTGGGACAGCGAGTAAAAAGTGACGAATGACTCTACAGCAAACATAACACACTCCGGTGATAGCCATCGGCCCAGTATTTTTGTCTGGGGGTCAGGGGGAGTCGAAATTCTGACAAATATAAAATATAATATAAATAAAAATATAAAAGAACACATATAAACACGAATGTAAAAAGAATAAATATAAATGACTAAAAATAATAAAAATATATAAATACAGTGGTTGTCGAGTTTTTCCTATTTCTCACATGCAAAAATTAAGCGTCAAAGCAGCAGCCGTGACACATAAAATTCGCCTGCAGGAAGAATATAATGATGGACACACCTTTAGATAACAAAAAAAAGACGGAGCCTTTTTGCCATCGCCCGAAGCCTCGGACCCGAGTTTTGAAGTAGAATGGGAAGGAAGGGATGAATGAGATCAAGGGTGGGAAGGAGATACAACTAAAGCATTTCTGAAAAAGGATGTTCACCTGTCTACCAACTGTAAAATGTAGTTTGAACGGTGAAGACAGTTTTGAGGAACAACAATAGAGGACAAACTTGAAATGCGTCTGAATGAGAAATTTTACTCAAATTCAATCTACCTGCAAGTGAACTAAGTCTGTTAGTATACGTTGGCACAATTTGCTCTGAGTGGCCAAATTAGCCAAATTGGGGTGCCTAGTATTAAAAAAAAGCACTGTCGTTTTATCTGTCCAATAAAATAAAATAAATTCGATCTGTTCTTATTAGATTTGATTTGGGGTCAGAAGGCAAGTTCGACAATATTGAGTCCCAACCTATGGGAAATTTCAGCATCCTTATTTTAAAAGTCGACGAATGATTCAAAGCTCGTGACGGCAGTTGCGCACAAAAGTTCAGAATGTGGTATAATGTGGCCCAATAAAAATTGTACCAATTGTAATATATTAATCTAACGTTGGTTATGAGTCGCGTTGTTGGGGGGAGGAGGAGGGAGAGACGGGGCTATGGATTAATTTAAGCCCCCCAGGGATTGTTACGCATTCAGAAATTCCGTACCCGCGAACACTTTTTCTGTCACTGCGAAATTTTCTCACTCTTTTTCTTGAACTACTTCAAGTTATACGCATGTGGGGCCGCGCAGTCTTAAAAACACGTAGCCTTAAAGGGAAGGTGAAGCGGTTTTCGAATTAAAAGAAAAGTTGACTAGCAGCAAGTACACATTGAATAGTTCATGTGTACGAAATATTTTCGCAATACATGCAATAGAAGCGGCGCAATGAGCAAACAAAAGTGGCCCGATGCCCCGCCCCCATCTCGCCGCGCGATGCCGGAAGACCGAAGAGCGCGGGCGAAAACCGGCTGAAAAACGTCATACCTGGACTTCCGGCCGGATCGGCCGCCTCGGCCATGCTCTTTTCGCCGTGTTTCCTTGTGAATGATACTTGTTGTTGTGGTTGATAGCACTCATTTGTACAATTTTCGTGTTCAAAAAGTATGCACGAACGGCAAACGAGGCATACGTTATCATGCCGTATTCCTAAGCAGAATAATGCCACGCCGGGATGCTTGATAACATACGGAAGCGACAGCCGAGGTGGCTGTGCTTGATGACCGAGAATATACTACACTACGTTAAATACTTTGTAAACCGCTCCAATTCGTTTTTTTTTTATGCGACGGACGTGAATGTTCACATTAGATTCTAGATTTAGGAAGGATGGGGAATACTGCTGTACTTTGGCGGGGGATGTTTCGTTCCATTCCAGAAACCAAGTAACATTTGTTCAGGAAATACTTGTTTCGTTAAACGCGTCGGTTTCCTTTCCCTATGGGCTCAGGACAGTGTTCAAAAAAACAATTTTTTGGCGAAACTAAAAGAAGGGGCCAATCCTGATAGAAGTTCTCTCCCGGCTAAGAGGTAAACAGTATTCCTACAAAGTAAAAGAACCAAGACAACCAGATTACTTATTTCGCAAGTATACATGTCACGATAAGGTGATGTTTGTCTGGAATTAAAAAAAAAACACCACTCCGAACCACCACCGTGCCATAATTTGTGTTAACTGCGGGGGCCTAATTTTTTGCCCAAGATTCCGTGTGGCTGCATATTATAACCTCGCAAGCACTTGTTGTCACTGAACCTCAAGTTTGCTCCAGTCATAGTCGGTGATATATATAATGATGATACTAAAAAAATTAGGAGTTAAGAGTAAATATACGGCCTCTGTCCGACTAGCGCGGTCAATGCTTAAATCTAGAAATGCTGAAACAGGCCAACGATTCATTATCACAAACGTTTGGTGATTGTTACCTAAAGTAACGTAACTACAACGTAACTGCCTTGTCCGACTGGTCTGTTAATTATAACGAGGTGGCCGTAATATTGTAGCAGAATGCGCAACGCACAAGCGAAAATCAAGCCCTACTACAGCCAATAATGCTGAGCAGGCACTAGTATGCTGCAGTGTTTTCAGAATAAATGCATGTGAAGCAGTAAGACGCCACTCATTGAAGTGCAGCTAGCAATCGCAGAGGCGCCGTAGTGCCGCTGCCGAAATGGCGCGCGCGTGTAGGTCTGTGTACGGGGATGAGTAAAGGGGCTGGGGTGGGCGACAACGAACCAAGGAAATGCGGAAGCAGAGTCTGCTTGTTGGTTTATGCGTGTACCGGCAAGATGTGTCTCGCATATACGTTTACAGCGCATGAACGCTATTTTTTCGCGCAGTGCACGTACGTGCTTTTCGCTGGTAGATTGTTTATAAAACGCCCATTAATCTTCGGCATAAATGGCTTTGTGTATAAGAAACATTTAAGGCAGTACCTAATATTAACATAAGGTATAAAATCCCCCTATGCTGGTTGCCTAATTCAAAAATATTTTGATGGAACCCACTAGTCGACGTCACAGTCACTGCTTTGGGGTTCTCTGTCGTGTAAAGCAAATTTAAGCTCCAAGATAATTGAACCAACAGCACGAGAAATTGCAAAACAAACTTCCAGTCATGTGCGAAAATTAAACTGCAAGAGCCCCAACCACATGGAGCGATTTTGCGAGCGACTTGGGGCGCGACGCGACTAGCGACGAACTACTTTTCGCCGCGCACCAAGTCGCTCATCGAATCGCTCGGTTCTAGGCCGCCAGAAACAGTCGCTCGCCTCCCGGAAGTGGCCTCAGCGACTAGCCAATAGGAGAGCCCCTACGTAAGCACGCAACCTCCGGTTTTGAAAGAGAACGGGGGTAAGATTTTGCAAATCCACGCAGACGACGTTTGCGGTGCAGCGGCAAAGAAAGCTTTGCGTGGCAAAGCTTGTGTACACGCTGAAGCAGAAGCAAGAAGGCTCCCGCTCACACTGGGTGAGACCCGTGTGGGAAAAACGACGTCAACAAAGCGAATTCTTCACGGCGTTCATGTTGGAGCCGAGAAACGAGGCGCAGAAGGAAAAGCGTGCGCTATCGCTAACCCAAACCAGTTTTATGCAATGAAGTGCAAAAAGCAAGGTAGAAAGGCGTAATACTTTTTAGTCATGCTTTTTATGACACATGAACAAAAAAAAATGTTTGCAAACATCCAGCGTACCAAGCGCGTTACTATGCGCAGTGCGGAAACATTGAAATCGCCATCCTCAGTCGCATGCTCAGTCGCTCGAGCCGTCGCTGTCATGTGGTTGCCTCAGCGAGCGACTTCGGTTCGGCGACTGCGGATCCTAGTCGCGTCGCTCGTCGCGTCGCTGGAAAAATCGCTCCATGTGGTTAGCGCTTAAATTGCCGCAAAGGCAACCGTGCGATCGTTCGCAATGCTTCCGACAACCCGCGAGGCCGAAGGGTGTCCTCCTTTGACGTCATGACGGGCGCAACCAATCAGGGGCGTCAAAAGACGAAAAGCGCGCGTCTTTCAAACGGGGCCGCGCTTTTTGCAAGATAAATGCCACTTGGACTCATGTACGATAAATTTCAATGTGATATTCGGAATCAGCGCGCAAGAAACTATATAACTGTTAATATAACTCAATTTTTTTGGAAAGCGCTTCAGCTTCCCTTTAAAAGCTCGTTCTCCTGCGTTTTTCTTTTGTTTTTTAATACCAGTAAAACATGTTTTCTTTTTCGAGATTTAACTAAAAATGTCCAACAATACAAGCTTCCGACACTACAAACTTCGCTCGGTAAACAGAATTCTGTTGTCGTTCGGTGGAAAATGGGGGAGGGGTGATCGATGGACCTTGGGGGGGGGGAGTTACAATCCCCATCACCCCCCCCCCCCCCCCTCCGTAGGCGCGCCACTGGCCATCGGTGACTGTAAGGTAGATGCCAGCAGCAGGCCAGACAATAAGTGGTTCGTCCAGTTCAGATAGAAAAGTTTGAAATGCAGCATAATGACTCAAGCCTACCAACCAGTGTGCATGGGTCGTGTAGAGGATTAACTTCCACAAACCATCCATCTAAAGTTGTAATATCGACGTCTCCGAAATATAGAGATGGTTTATACAGTTTATCGTTGAAGAGTTCGGGTTGAGGTACTTTTAAACTTCCCGCTTAGGAAAGATGCTCCTGAATCAGTTTTCTGGCTTGCCGATAGGTGCCTATAGGAGCTCCGCGCGCGGACGCGGAACGTTTTATTCGTTTCCGCAGATATTCCAAAGCCGCAACGAGATAGCAAGCCGCCCTGTTTATCGGTAATGCAGTTTGTGGCACCTAATTTGCCGCTCGATTGATCGGTTGTACACTCACTCCTAAGAGGAGTTCGCGTCTCTTGAACTCACGGCGGAGGTCGTTTAAAGGCGGCCAAAAACTTGCAGGCCCGATTGCGTGCTAGCTGCGTGATGGCAACACCGCAACTGAACTGACTACTACATGCAGTACAGGTTCCATGTGTGCCTGAATCGCACGGAAGTGATGCCACCAAACAGTACACACATTCCCACCATTAGTGGACGTTGGGTATGCCATGGAGTTACGACACATTCGTCGAAACAAGGGTTCCGGCAGGACGGGGTAATCGGGGGCTTGAGTATCCCGGTTCTAAGAAAGAAGCCAGCCCCTTCGATCCCCCCCCCATCCCCGGTCATCGCAAGATTAGAAAAGTTGTGGCTCTAAAACCAAAACTGACAGGATCTAATTGTTATTTCATTTACCATTCTCCTTGTTTCCTATATACTTATGACTTGCTGCTCCCACAAGAAGGTTGAGTGACTCCTGATCTCTCCCCGCAAAAAACAACCGCTAGGTTCGCCCACTATCAGCCTACGCCTACAAGGCTATATCATCGCGCCATCTCCAAGCGTGAAGATCCTGGGCTTGATATAACAGGCGCACCGCTCACGCCTCTCATCAACAAGCTTCAAACCACAACAGACCAGGTTACTCCCATGAGAAGACGAATCACGACCAAAACCAGAGGCATGGGGGAAGCAGACACGCTTCTGCTTGTCCAGGCCTTCGTCGTGTACAGAATTATTTAATCTATACTTAACACACTGCTTAAAGACGCATATATCTCCAGAAAATAGTCATCACCAGGAAGGCATATAAGCAAGTCATGGGCCTCCTGGTAATTCCCTTTACCGAACGAAGTAGAGGTGTTAGAACGAAGTAGACGTACTTCGAAGAACACCAGTATTACGCCGAAAGGTAAGCTTTCTCGCCAAATTTTGGGAGTTTTGTGCCACAGCGAATCGGCGATTTGCTAAGTCTAGGCCTGCTCCGCGCTCGCTCGCTGGCTTCGGTGCTCTGGCCGTTGACCGCCGTAATCCTCAGCGGCAGCCGCGCACCGTCACCGAGTTGGAGGCGTCCTTTCGGGCTCCGACACTTTTGGACAACCAAACATGCGTCCAGGTGCAAGGAGAAGAGATTTTGCCAGAAGAATACCACAACAAAGCCGGATGGACGCTCGCCGGCAAACGTATCTCAAGACTACATCAGCGCCTGCGGACTCCCGCCACCGGCGATAGGTCTAACCAAGGAAGAAGCCAGCCAAGCACGAAGACAAAGCACAACAAGAACATCAGGGCCTCGGTAATCAGAACTGCACGTATGCCAGCCATGCCTCAGGAAGAATGCAAAATCGTCATGAGACCCAAAGGAGGCCTCGACACCATCAGGACCGTCACGGTCGCCGCAACGATCCTTGCCGCGGCCAGCATCATGAACGAGGCAAGCGAGAGGGACACTATGTGCCCAAACGCGCAGTAGAACATCATAGAGAGTACGCCAAGCGAAGAAAACGCAACGAAATACGCGAACATCCAAGTAGTCTACTGGCTAGGTAACGCCCACTAGGTAGGAGAGTACCGCACGGCACCTCACGACACCGTCAAGGGAGTCATCGGGGGCATACCCGGGGACACCAGCGCCGAAGACATACACCGAAAGATCGTGACCGACAGTAACCCGCTGGCGGCCGGAGCCAAGAGGATCGGAAGCACGACCACGGTGATCGTGGCTTTCCCAGTCCCAAAGGTGCCCAACTTCTTGCGCTACGCGGCCACCCTAATCTCATGCCACTTGTACCGGAGACAAATGTACGTGTGCCAGGCCAGATGTTGGAGAGCGGTTTCCCAGAACTCGAAAGGTCACAAGCCGCAAGAAAGTTAAGAACTCTTCAGGGCACCGCACGCCATCGAAAACAAGATAGAACAGCAGCTACAACAAAAACAAGAGGCACCTCAGCAGAAAAGGTCACCGTCACGTGAGCATGTTAACTGGGTTGACGTAGAGAAGGTAGGAAATACATGCAGCGCGCCAGGCAAAGTCTAGTCCAGGAAGAAAGACAAGGCCATGAAGAAGCTCAAGGCGGCGAACGAAACCCTCAGAAGAGAGAACGCAGACCTGAAAACGTCTGTCAATAATCTATCAAGAGAAATCGCAGAAATCCGCAAGCTACTAACGACTCGCAACGGCAACGGGAACCCGCAACCCGAACCATGCAAAATCAAACCAGAGGAGGAAATAATCACGACCAAACAGTCAAGACCCAGTGTCCAAAGAGCCGTTACCAAAGAAGAGGGCGATCGAGACATCGCGCAAGAAGAGGCTGAGTGTACTTATGGACCAGGATAGACCACCTCGAGGAAAAGTTCGAAGAGCAGTTCAAGAAGCTTGAGTACCTCGTCAGCAGCAGCATCACGTCACTGAAGCAAACGGTAGAGATGCACCAAGAAGATAACAGGAAAAGGTTCGAGTTCATCGAGCGGACCCTACAACCAATCGTGAGCCACCCGACGTTCGCGCCACTCTTCGCGCAGCACCCCTGCAACCAAGCAGCCCAACAGCAACAATTCACCTTGACCCAACCATGGCCGCCGGCGCAATAGAAACAACAGCCGCTGGTCTGGCGGTTTGGCTTTGGAACTGCCGTGGTCTCGAAAGCAAGAAGGCAGTTATCTAGTAACCCATTACACACCCCACAAGGAATCCAAACGTGATATTACTGCAAGATACACGCACCGACCCTCTGTGCCTCCTCAGCTACAGAGCGCACAAGGGCCCAGCCGATGACAGAGGACTGTACACCGTGGTCAAGAAGAGACTCACGTTCGTCGAGTACGAGCTACACAAGGCAAAGCAAAGATAGAACGCACACTCACCGAGATAATACCCAGCAAGAAAGAGAATGGCAGCATTCGACATATATAGCAACCCGTCGCAAAGGAAACAGATGGTCAGCACACTGCTACACGGGGCCAGCATCGCCGCGGGCAGTAACATATTTATAGCGTGCGGCGACTTCAACACGATGCACCCCGCGTAGGGACAGGGATTTATACACACCCCCTAACACCCCCCAACACCCCCCAGAAGGACTTCGACACCCTTGCAAAAAGATTCCACAACCGCAAGCACCCTGCCTAGGGATTTATACAACCCCCCCCCCCCAAACATCCCCCCGACACCCCCCCAAAATCGAAATTCCGCGTAAACCCCTGCGTAGGGAAACAGCAAGCACGCTGCTAAGGGACGAGGCTTACATCAAGACGCTATGGACCTCAACTACACACTCATCAGGGACCCGATTACACCAGCGGGGATCAGCAACTCCGTGTGCTGATCACCACTCCGAACCCCACGTTCGTCAAGAACGACTACCGGGGAGCGATTGCCCGGGCCAATACTGGAACCGACCGAGGTAGCGGTCACACCATAATCGAGATTAGCATACGAGAGCACGACACCAGCACGAGAACGCACAAGTGGACGCACTGGAACGCCTTTCGGTACCGGCGGCCGAAGACTCCTGCGAGATCAAAGACATCGAGGCATGGACGGCGGAGCTCGCCAGATGCGTGCGAGCAGCAACCAAGACGATTGAAACGGACACTGAAATCTAGAAGATGGACAGTAAACTCGGACACGTCATCAAAGCCAAGCACTCCATACTGAACCAGTGGAAAAAACAAACTCAACTGAATACTGAGTAAAGGAGTAGTGAAGCTCAACCGGGCGATAAAAAATTACTGCTGCGTGCTCTGCGCGCAGCAGTGGAACGATATCTGCAACGCGGCCGTGGGGCAGATGCGCTGCGTCAAGACCTGGAACCCACTGCGCCATCTTCTCCACGAGACCAAGACAACGTCCCGCCACAGAGATCGACTCGCCAAGATCATGCACCGAACGGTGCAGAATTACGGCGAAGAGGAAGTCACCAAGAAGCTCATTAAGTACCGGCTGACCCCACCCACCACACAACACGCTCCCTACGGAGGATTGAAAAACGTACGGCTCGAACGTAACGTCGGCGTCGAAGAGATCCGCGCGGTGCTGCCCGACCTAAACAGCAGGTCAGCGGCCGGCCCAGACACATTACCAATTTACAAGACGCTCAGGATCTTGACAACGAGTTCATCGAGAACCTGTCAAAGTTCTATAAGTGCTGGAGAGCTAGAGCTGCCGCAGAAGTGGAAGACAGCCAAAACCATACTCAACCCCAAGCCGGGCAAGCCGCCCTACATGGACAACCTCTGACCCATCTCGCTCACGTCTTGCGCGGGCAAGCGGCGGGAGCCCGTCTTAAGGAACCGGTAGCAGGACTACCTGGACAAGGAAGGGCTGTACCCCGCCATAATGAGCGGATTCACACAGCGCCTGAGGACACAAGACGCGATGCTGCAGCTCAAGAACGAGATCTTGGGCGACCTCGGCATCTCGCGAAACAGCAACACCATCCTGGGGCTCGACCTGCGGAGCGCCGTTGAAAAGGTGACGCTGTCGGCGTTCCTGTCCCGAGCTTCCAAGCTCGAAAGGAGTTACAACTACATCAAGGGCTTCCAGGCGGACAGGACGGCTGAGCTGCAAGCTGGCGACTCACAACTGCTTCAAAGAAACCGAGAGCACCGGCACACCGCAAGGGTCCATGATCTCGCCAGTACTGTTCAACTGGGTAATGATAGGAGTGGCCGACAGGCTCACAAAAGTTGGCGTCCGACACACAGTCTACGTTGACATAATAGCGATATAGACGACTGGCCATGGCGACGCTCAGATCCAGACCAAGCTGCAGGAGGCCGTCATCGCCATCGAGGACCATCTCGACGGCTCCAACCTTGTCTGCTCGCCGAGCAAGTCGGAGCCCCTGACAATGCCACCACGAAGAGGCAATACCAAAAACAGTCAGCGACGAGAACACGAGATCATCAAGATCGTAACTCGTTCTGGGAAGACGATCCCCGAGGTCGTCAAGATCAGAGTCACCGGCATGGTCATCGAGAAGCCCAGAAGAAACGGCAAGACCGTCGCCCGTCTCACCGCCAAGGCGGCCAACGCGATGCGTCTCATCGGAAGAGTCACGTCCCGCAAAGCCGGCATGAAGGAGTGCAGTTTGATCAGCCTCGTGCAGTCCTTCGTTGTCAGCCAGGTGGCGTACGTTGCGGCCTACCACAACTGGCTGCAAAATGAACGCGACAAGATAAACGCCATCACGCGAAAATCTTACAAGTCGTCGTTGGGTCTGTTCGAGCCCACGAGCCCGCCCTGCTTCTTGAAGCTATAAGCACACAAATCGCTCGAAGATATCGCAGGGGCGCAACGAATGACTCAGCTCAAGCGCCTGTCTACAACCAAGGCCGGGAAGAAGAAATTCGAAGACATGGGTCTCGGACAGCAGGGCGGGGAGAACGCCAACGCCGAATGCCGCAAGGTGCTGAGCGATTCAAGAACGGTGGTATGTAAATGTGCCAAGGGACGCACCTGCGGAGAGGCTGCACGTGTGCTGCGCGGGGTCAAACTACAAGAAGAAAGAAGAGTGAGGTTCCTGCCGCACACCATCTGCACGACGGCAAGAAACGCAAACCACAACGAAACGGCACACGCGGCGGCACGAGAGCTAACCAACCTCGCTCCTGCGACCGACCGTCCTACCTGGTTTGGAGCCAAAGACCGCATGACGGACTACAGCGAGATCACGAACGACCACCACCTGGCTCGCAGAGGACTCCCACGCCCACACCCGAGGCTGAGCCGGGTGGAGCATGTACTACTACGACAGCTTCAGACCCGGTCGCTAGTGTTACGAATGAGCCCGCCGCTGGGCTTCGTATCAATACTCCTCGGCTGTGCGGCGAAGCCTCCACTACGTGCGCCTTTCAAGCAGGCCCCCCCCCTGTCGGTGACTCATGCTTGCACGTCTCGACTCGTCTGGATCTCTGGCACCTATCTATCGGCGCGATCAACCTCTGATGGCGTGCCGACGCAACACGTAGAGACCTGCCCCAAGGACACAGAAGCCCCGCGTCCGCTGCAAAGACCTCCTCTCTCCCCTCTCTCGGACTCAGCGTGCGCCGCTACTACCGACTGCTCATGAACTCTGGAAAGAGTGTTGTGTGTGTCTGTGCCGTTCGTGTCGGGTGCACAATCTAGAGGGAACGCTTGTCTCGACCGTTAGCGCTTTGGGTCTAAATACGACCACCCCCAAGCGCTATAGTTCAGTCCTGTTTGAGCAGTGAATCAATGTTGTCACTTTGCTCGAGTTCTGTACTGTAACCTCACTCGTCGGGGCATTGTTCTTTGGCTTCGGCTCATCTCTCGCTATGAAGTAAACGAGTGACGTCTTGCCTACGGCTTCTCGACTTCGTCACGGCAGCAACACTGGCTGGCCACTCGCTTCAAAACACGCTACCATGCGTATGTTGGAGGCGACGGAGCTCGGCTTGGGTCGGCCTTCCCGTACGCAGCAACGGGTTGTCAGCGGTGGCATGACAACGTTGCAACAACTGGTTAGCAGCGGTCGGATGGCAACTTCGTAACACCTGGAGCCAGCGGTGCGAGATCCAACACCACGGACGTCAAGGTGGCTTCGGACTTCGCAGAATTCACGGCGGTCAATGGTGAGTGCGGGATTTTGCTTCACTGTGTTTTACCAGGCTTCTGAGGATAGCTGGTAGGGTGTGTGTTTTTGCCGCGTGGGTTATTCGCGCAAAACAATTTTGGAGCAGTGGGGAAGCAGTACTCTAGACCGGCCATGAATTTGAAGGCGTTGAAAAAACTGCAGTTGTTGGAGCTTGCAAAAGAGTTGCGCTTGGGTGTTTCCGACGCGCTGAGAAAGCAAGAGCTGATACAGGCTACACTCGCTGTTGGGGCTGACGATGACGAGCTGTCTGAGTGCATTGATATGATCAATGGCAGGGAGACCGGTAAACGTCAGGCTGCAGAGGCTGAGCACCAACACGAGCAAGAAATGCGAGAACATGAGAAATTCCTACGGGAACACGAGGAAAGAATGCGAGGGCAGAATCTCAAACACGAGGAAAAGATGCGGGAGTACGACCTCGAGCTCCAGCGCCTCTAACGGGAAAGAAAGGAGCTCGAGGGAGAGAGACTCAAACGGGAGAGCAAGAAAACAGAGCATGAGATTCAACTGAACCGGGAAGAAGTGAAGCCTGAGTTAGAATTATTACTCGAAAAAGACCTCGTTGTCGACGAAAGCACCGTGCCAGCGCTGCCAGTAGCAGACGCTCGGGAGCGCGAGTCGGAAGCGACCGTCGCGGCCCAGCAGCGCGACAAGGTAGCTAAGAGAGATAACGAAGGCGCATTAGCTCAGACTGTCGGCAGAGGGCAGTGCGTGTCCACTGAGTGCGATAATGTGTCGGCGTTTGTTTTGGAGATCTCGGCGGAGTGTTCGGACTGTTCAAATTCGCGGGAGGCCTTGGGAACGGCTACCGGTGTGAACATGAACATTTCGCGAGACAGCGAGGTTTCGCTGGTGTGCGTAAACCATGAGGTTACCGAAAGGCCGCACGAGTCCGCTGAAACGGAAGTTGTTCTTTCGGACGGTAGTGCGGAAACGAGCGACGTGGTGGGAAAGCCTGCAGCCGTGGCAGCAAACGGTTTGCTCGGTTCAGTTGGGAGTCGTGACGATCTCGCCACTGTGCAAGCTGATTCCGTCCTGCCACCAGCTCAGGTAGCTCACGCCGAGCAACGGCCAGCCGAGCTCATAGAGATTCCGTTGACGCGGGCAACTGAACCGTATTTTGAGACAGGGCACCTTGAATGTAGTGTAGTACTGACAGTGAGAAAGAACGGGAACACGCTTCAGTCCTCGCGTGCCGAGGCCGTTGCTGAAAACGCGAGGGATGACGAGATAGGGTCTGGTGGAAGTTAGGAAGTTTCTAAAGATCTCGTCGTGCCCTTGTCACTCCCAGCTGATGCTCCCAATGATAGGCCAACATCTGCTGAGCTAGTTGAGATTCCGGTGTCACCTGTGGCTGAGTCGAAGTCAGGAACCGACCAGCTTAGAGGAGAGAACGTAAACGCATTCCGACGTTTGCTTCCCGAACGCGTTGGGGAAAACGCGAGCAGCGAGGAGAGAGTAAAAACTTCTGCACGTACTTGCGGCGCGTGTTTCAGTGCGGTCACGCCGAGGGGCAAAGCCGTGAGCTCGCATCACTCCAAGGGAACGTCGCCTCCAAGGAGTGCGCGCCTCTCGTTTGAACGATGGGAAATCCCTCTCGGTCCTCCGCGGGTGCACAATCTAGAGGGAACGCTTGTTTCGACCGTTAGCGCTTTGGGCATAAATACGACCTCCCCCAAGCGCTATAGTTCATTGCTGTTTGAGCAGTGAATCAATGCTGTCACTCTGCTCGAGTTCTGTACTGTAATCTCGCCCGTCGGGGCATTGTTCTTTGGCTTCGGCTCACCTCTCGCTATGAAGTAAACGAGTTACGTTTTGCCTACGGCTTCTGGACATCTTCACGGCAGCAACACTGGCTGGCCACTCGCTTCAAACCACGCTACCACACGTATGTCGGAGGCGAAGGAGATCGGCTCGGGTCGGCCTTCCCGTACGCAGCAACGGGTTGTCAGCGGTGGGATGACAACGTTGCAACACTGCCCACACCGCCGTGATGCATCAAATGCACCCACAAGCGTATTTAACCGACAGGTGCAAGGTCTGCTGAAGGGAGACGGCCGACCACAAGCACGGCCTGGGGGACTGCTCCAAACATTTGTGGGAAGTGGCATAGAGAAACGTCTCGCGCACGGCTGGAAGAAGCCGCGAAGAGTTACGACAGTGAGCACCAGCTATAGGATGTCCAGCAGGTCCTGGGGGTGCTTGAATGGCACGAGGCTCGCGAGCCGGCAACGGCGAGCAGGTGGCCCGGGCCGAGAGAGAGAGAGAGAGAGAGAGAGAGAGAGAGAGAGAGAGAAAGAGAGAGAGAGAGAGAGAGAGAAATTTTATTGAGTCAAGCTCTGCTGCGGGAACGTGGTAGTCTCTGGCTTTAGCCGGGCAGCAACAATGGCAGCCTTACTCATCAGAGAGGCTTGGACTTCCGCGTCGGAGCTGCCCAGCGCCCTGTCCCAATGCTCGTCGCAGGTGATGGAGGTAAAAGGATCATCGGGATAATCCCACGTGGTGTGTGATAAGGTCGCAGGAATGCCGCATGATGGGAAGTTCGGGGAGGGAAATAAAGACGGGTGAATCCGATGGAGCAGCGCGCCACAGGGGAGGCCACCTGCCTGCAGTATGCGCACGTGCGTTCTTGCTTGTTGTCAAGAGTGGCGTGAGCTGGGGGGTATATGGCCCGGGGCCAAGTAACGGCTGATCCCTAGCAAGACACCTGGCCCGCGTCACGGCGTGTGAGAACGCCGATCTGCAGGTACAAATCCAATACAAATACAAAGTTTAATCAAACCCAATACAGTACAAATCCAATACAAGTACAAAGAGAGAGAGAGAGAAGCTCTTTATTAAAGGAGGAAAGGCAGAGAGGTTTGCCAACATGGGTACGTCGACATGCTACTCTGCAGGAAGGGGAACGGGGAAAAGACAGATGAGTAGTAAAAAGAAGAGTAGTAGGTGAAAGAGGGAAAAAAAAAAAGAGAGGGTCATATAAAGGGACATGCGGCGTAGCATAGACTGACCGCTTAAGGGGGGCTATAAAGTCTCGGTGACGCCAATATCTTCAAGATACCCAAATAGAGCATCCAGGACTTTCCGTTGAGATGACGGAGAATGCCATGGTCCAAGTAGCAGGCTCAGCGTAATTGGTCCAGGGTGAAGACATGTGATCCTTTGCTCTAACCGACTCCTTGCGTCAATGTAGGCGGAGCACTCTAGCAGGACATGCTCGACGGTTTCGGGGGCGCCACAGTTGTCGCAATGTGGGCTTGTACTTTGGCCTATGCGATGTAAGTAGGCATTAGTGAACGCCACATTAAGTCGCAGTCTATGAAACAGTGTTTCCCGCCGGCGAGGTAGTCGTTCTGGCAGCCTCAGTCTTATCTGTGGGTCAATTGAGTACAGAAAATCATGATGATGTTCCGGAAGGGTCCATAAGCGGTTTCTTTCTGCTAGAGCTAGGGCCTTGGTCATAGCTGAGGCATCATTTTTTGTAAAGAAAATCTTTCTTTTGTTTTTCATTTCTAGGCCCCTGCGTGCAGCCTCATCTGCTCTCTGATTTCCTAGGACACCACAGTGTCCAGGGAGCCACTGAAAGGTTACGCGATGGCCAGCAGCGTAAGCGAGATGGTGCAGGTATTTTACTTCGCGCTGGATGTGGTCGTGGATGCTGAAGCAGCTAGCACGTCGGAGGCTTTGTAGGGCGGCTTTCGAGTCTGTGAATATGGTCCAGTGTGTCGGTGGCTGAGGAAGTATGTACCGGATGGCTTCTTTAATTCCATAAAGTTCAGCTAGCGTGGACGAAGTCGCTCGCTCAAGCCGGCATGACAGTGATTTGTTAGCTGACGGAATAAAAACTCCTGAAGAACTGCGCTCAGATGTTGCCGATCCATCCGTAAAAATATGGGTCGTTGCGGAGTAAAATTTTTGAATATGGGCAAGTGTAACCTGAAGTAGGACAGTTTGGGGTATGCGCTTTTTTGAATCAATTCCAGGTATAGAATGTTTTATGGTAACAGGGGACAAAGTCCATGGCGGAAAACCCAGTGGCATGGTCTGCGGTGCTTGATTTGGCACGGAAGCATCAATTGCCCTTATTGTTCGTCCAAAGCTTGAAGCGTCTTGATCCGCACTGCGAGCCAGGAAATGGGTTGTGGCATGTAGTCTGTACCTCAAGTAATTTCGTAGCGTCTCTTGAAGCCGTAACACATCCATGGGCAGGCAGCCAGCTTCTGCAAGGGTCCCACAACATGACGAGCCTGCAGGGAGGCCAAGGCACTTCCTCAGACAGTTGTTCCTTGCCGCTTCCAGCTGTTTTCTGCTTGTCGGGGACAGTGTCTGCAGGACGGGCAGGCTATATCGCAAGATACCATCAACATATGCCTTGAAGAGGAGCACCGCAGAGCGACAATCACTGCCCCAGCGAGTGCCACGAAGATATCCAATAATTTGGGATGCTGCTAAAATTCGCGAGCGTAATCTTTGTACTTCTGGGGACCAGGAGAGGTTTCTGTCTATGACAATGCCAAGGTATCTTTGGGTGCGTACGTACTGCAGAGGCCGGCCACTGAGGATTAGAGGGTATCGGTCCATTCTCTTGCGGGTGAACGCCATTGCGACACTTTTTTCGGAGGAAAGATGGAGTCCTCTCGGCGACAGGTATGCCGCTATTCTTGAAAGAGCCTTCTGCAGCTTCTGCTGTGTGATCCGACGCGATCTTGAAGCACTCCAAACACAGATATCATCCGCGTAGAGTGTGACTTTGACACCCCGGGGAAGAACGCGTTTAAGGTGAATAAGCGTAAGATTAAACAGCAGCGGGCTTAAAACTGCTCCTTGAGGGACGCCTCTATTTACGTCGTAGCATGGTGTGGGGCCTTCTTCTGTGCACATGAAAAGTTTCCGTCCGTCGAGATAGTTCGCAATCCATGCATATAGCCTCCCTCCTAAGCCGAGTGCAATAAGAGATGCTAGGATAGCATCATGGTAAACTGAGTCAAATGCTGACTTGATGTCTAAAAACACTGCAGTTGGGATATGGCCAGAGTTTAGTTCTTCTTCTAAAGATGATACGAGTGCAATTATGTTGTCAATGGCCGATCGATTCTGTCGAAAGCCGTTCATTTCAGGGGGGTAAAGTTTCCTGGTTTCGACATACCAATTCATCCTTTTGAATATCATTTTTTCCATTAATTTTCCAATGCAACTGAGTAGGGCAATCGGCCGAAAAGAGTCATAACGTGTCGGTGGCTTTCCAGGCTTCAGAACGGAAGTAATCTTCGTTAGCTTCCAATCAGAAGGAACGATTCCATGCAGCCACGAAGCGTTATAGTACTCCAAGAGACGCAAGCGAGAGTGGTGTGATAAATGCGAAATAGCCTCATAAGTAATTTCATCGTAACCAGGAGAAGAGCGTTTTTTGACATCGGAAATAGCCGCATTAAGTTCTTGTATCGAGAACGGGTGATCTAACGCAGGCACAGCAGCTGGAGGGGGACGGAAATAATTGAGCTGTGGGCGCGTCCTTGCGGATGTGGTGGCGGACAGCAGCTTGCAATATTCTTCAGCGGCTTCTCTCTGAGAAATATTCTCATGCAATGACAGCGCGCTGAATGGGCGTAGTTGCGAGATGTTGTTACGCATGCCCTTTACTACACGCCAGATGTGCGACAAAGGCTTGCGAACATCCAATTTCGCGCAAAACTCTTGCCATCGCTGCCTGTTTAACTTCTCTAAATGGCGCCTCACGTGTCTCTGCGCCCTACGTGCGTGCTGCATGTCTTCCAAAGTTTTGGTACGTCGAGCCTTGCGCTCTGCACGCCTGCGAATGGCTCGTAGCCTCTCATACTCCTCATCATTTCTGACATTTGTAGGCCTTTTCATAACACGCGATGATTCCCGCAGGCAGCGAGCAATTATAGGTATTATGTCGTCATCGCTAGTTGATGCTGTAATGCTATGACCCACGCTCTCTTCATAGGCCTCCCAGTCAGTGCACTTGACCTTCGCTCCTTCTCGGAGCGCGTCTTTGTCAAGGTAAGAAATCAAAACTGGGTAGTGGTCGCTTCCCCTTGTTTCCAGGTCTGTGCACCAGAAGAATTTTGCAGCCCAGCTGCTTGAAATAAAAGAGACGTCAATGCAGCTGCTAACTTTCTCGTTTTTCATGTAAGTGATGCTGCCGTCGTTAAGAGGCTGAACAGAGTACTTGATCAGCAGCTCGGCTAGCCGCACTCCCCGGGAATTTGTATGTGCGCTGCCCCAGATCTCATGATGCGCATTAAAGTCACCACAAATTAAATAAGGCGGGGACGTGCCAGTAATAATATTTTCTAGCCTCGAGGCGTCAAAGTGGTTGCTTGGCTCTATGTAAGCAGCAATTAAAGTGAAGCACTGGGTACCAATTCTGGTTTTCGCGCAGACGTATTCTTCGGATTCATGAGCAGGCACAGCAACGCTTGCTACTGGCACATCATGACGGGCGGCAACAAAAAGTCGACTTGGGCCGTTTAAGCGCTGCGAATGAAGCAATTGATAATTCTTTAACTTAAAATGTTCTTCAACTCGAGATTCAGATATAATAATGAACGGAAATTGATATGTCCGCACAAGCTGACGAAAATCAGCTAGTTTCGAGCGTAGGCCACGTGCATTCCATTGGAAAATTGTACAACTTTTGAGACTTGCGTTAATAAGCGGTTTCAGGCGGTGGGTCTCCGATGCCATCAACTTTGTTGGGCTCCAGAACGATGCCGCGAAGATGATGATGTGGAGGTCACGAAAGGTTCCAAAGACAGTACCGCTTCTACCTCGGGGATATGGCCATAGGAGGGGTTGGCGCGCAGCAGTGCCCTGATTGCCGCAAAAAGCATGGGGATGAGTATGCCAGTAATGTCAGGCTGCGCAGGCTGAGCTGCCATCTGTCCACGTTCCCTACGGGGACGTCGAGTTGAGGTGGAGTCTGCGTCCTGTGAGCGTACATCAGGTGAGGCATGATTAATTGTGGTTGTTTGATGATCCCGTGTGGCCTGCGCGTAGGACTTGCTTGTGAGAGCTTCGCCCTCAAGCGGAGGGTCATTTGAAGGCACAATCGCAGGTGAAAACACAACTTCTGGGTTTGATGGTGGCTCACGTCGGGAAGGAGCTTTGCCTTGTACTTGCTCGACACTGCGTGCAAGAGTAGCTGCCTTTTTCTTCGGGCAAGCTCCATACGACGCGGGATGCGGGCCGCCACAGTTTGCGCATCGGGGTTGATTGCGCGACGTACAGTCCTTGTGTGGGTGGTCCCCAGAGCATATTTTGCAGCGAAGTTTTCCTCTGCAGTTCCTGGCGATGTGGCCGTGCTTCTGGCACTTGAAGCACTGTGTAGCAGATCCGGTGTACTCTTCTACGGGGAAGCTGTTAAAGCCAAGAAACACCCGAGCTGGCAGAGGTGAACCTGGCTTGAATTCCAAGATGACTGAGCGTCGGCGGGTCTCAGCAATGACCTGATTTTCATCTCGTATGTAGGTGACTTGCCGACGGGCAGAGATAACTCCTTGGTCTCTAAGGTAATTCCCTAGTGCCTCATCAGTGTACTCAAGGGGCACACCTAGGATTTTTCCATACGTTGCCATGTACGATCGTGGCACGCGCACCTCGACTGGTACAGCAGCAAGGGTGGAGACATGTAGAAGTCGGTTCGCTGCAGCTAGGGACGACACGGTCACAATAAGCCTACCATCCTTGGTCAGGCGATGTGTTAAAACTTTTTCTTGTGCCGTCGCCACGACTTCTGACGCCAATACGTGGGGGTTGGCTTTCCACAAACTATAACCTTCAGTTGGTTCAAAGACAACGGGAATCCCGGTGGCTCGCTTTTTCTTGTAAGTGACAAGGGTAAAGTCGCCTTGGTTTACTTCCATGTCAGTAGCGTCAGAGCAAACGTTCCGATCTGCGGTCTCTTGGTCAGTAGCACGCTTTTTAGGAGCTGACGGGCTTTCCAGGTTATCATCGGGAGTCGATTCATGCGAAACTGCAGGAGTACCTTGGTAGGGTCCGCTTGGAGCGGCCAGGCCCTGGTTGGTTCCGTCCATTATGGCAGCATGAAGCGCAGGCGGTGACGGCACATTGCTGAGCTGCAGGGTCCGCACACAGCTTCGCTGAAGCCGTTTGACACGGGGCGTCCGCCCTTGTGAAGTCGCTTGGTGCTTGTAAGAAGGCAGCGCGAAGGATTTCAGTCACAGCAAAGAGGAACAAGTACAAAACGAAGAATAACTCCAGAGCAGCAAGAACAACCAGCCGGTTGAGCCGATCTTCCAATACAAGTACAAAGTTTATTCCAATCTAATCCAATCCCCAGTACAAATCTAATCTAATCTCAGCAATCTAATCTCAAATCTAATCCAATCCCAGTACTTGTACAATACAAGTACAAAGTTTATTCCAATCTAATCCAATCCCCAGTGAAAAGGAAAATAAAGGATGAAATTTATGGCCTAAAACGGTCATTGTGATGAACACCAAGAAAACATGGCCTCCTTCACCAAATACGTCAAACGGTTTATCGTCCTTCCCCTCCATTTTGCCCACGCTCCCATTTCTTGCTTTTTATTTTTTTTTATTTTCTTGCTGCACTCCGATTACCCACCCGTTTAGCTGGCCTTTAATAAGAAAGGCCTGCCCACCCGTCTTTCACACCAATTTTGTACGGTCGATCTGTTAGTGCACACGTCCCAGTTGTGAGGAAAAAAAACGCGTTTCTCGTTTAACACCCACTCGAGGGATGGATCTGTTTATGACGTCTCTAACGCTCACCTATGCATATCTACCTACGAGCCATGTCACACGCCGTTCGCCGACACAACCATTCTTTCTCTTTATCGCTTCGAGGTACGCCTAATGACTGCCGTCCCTGCAATGCCGCTGCTGCTTCTTGCGTTTCAGTTCTCCCGGAATACCATTGGCAGCACAGGTCCCATATAGCTTTCAGCTGGCTTGGAATCGACGAAGCAGCGACTTTTAATTGCTCCTTTAATTGCGCGCGCCCGCTTATAGCTCCTGTCGCCTCCGACAGTTCCGTTCGCTTGCTGAGCTTTTGGTTTTCTGCGTCCCCTCGATTCTTCCGCCCTGTATTGTATTTAGTTAGTTATGGTGTGCAAACGGTGAATTCGAGCCTAGCAGCCATGAGAAATAACGACGATATCTGGACAATTGTCAGTTTCTTTTTCGCTCTTACTTTTTTTCGTATAATGTTCCTTCTCCTACCTTGAAGCCATCTCGGTTTCTGGAAAAAATGGGTTCCTCGCAAATGTTTCTCGTTTTCTGTTCTTGTGTTTTCTTTTTGCTCCCTCAGGAAATTTCAGCGGTACTGAGGACTGGCGCACGGCTTTTCATTTTTTTCTATTCTCTTACAATAGAGAATAATGCGTTAGTGACAGTTCTATTACGGAATGCAATGCGTGTTCATCCGGCGCGTTAACATAACCGGCGATGAGAATGGTGCTGGTATGTCTGTGTTTGCACAAGACCGTGGAGAGAGATTACGAGCGATTGGACCATTCCTCCGCCTGGAACTCAGCGCGGCCGGCGGCAATAAGAGTCAGCTGGCAAAAAAAAAAAATGCCGTGTAGGGACGGCCTGCTCCATCAGGTGGGGCTAAGTTTAATCCCCTGGGAGGCTAGCTTCGCTTTAATCCCAGTGGGGCCTGCGACTGCTGTCACAAAGAGGGGGCGTAGTACCAATGAGTGCCGATTGTACCGATTACTACCTATAATACCGGCCAGAAACGAGGATTCACCGTTAAACCTCAAACGCCAACGTACCAAAGTAAACCCCACTGCTCCCATATGGGTCTGCCCGACTGGCATTCCTTATTTTCAATCATTCTCATTAATTTGACCATGCAGGAACTTTGTCGACTTTCGCTTTACGTCGCGGAGCTTTCTTTTGACGTAAAGCTTCTCTATGCACCTGCAAAAGTCCACAGGGAAGGCTCTAATTTGTATAAACACCCCAATAGGGCCATTCTGTACGTGAAAGAGCCGTCTTTCTTTCGGGAAAACAATGTCTTTACAGCGAAGGGAGCACTAATCGACAACAGCCTTTCCAGCGGCTGCGGCGTTTTCACCGTAACTGAAACGCCACCTTTGTAGGAGCTCTTTCGGGGTAGCTTGCAATCCCAACCAGGTTGGATATGGCAGCCATCCCCGGTCAATGCTTGCAGCGATAATCAGAGTTATCTTCGGGATGTCTTTTTCAGCCCCTCCACTCCTGTACCGAAGTGATCGGAACGGTGAAAATGAATCGGCTTTACCTTGCACCTATCAGGCTTGCTCACTGTCATGCGCAATAAATACCATCGCATACGATATGTTCACTGAAACTATGGTGCAAAAATGTTGCCGGATCTTTCAGCATATTCTGTCGCAAAAGCGCTTCTTTGGCTAGGTTTGTTGCCGAGCGAGCCTATAGCTCCCGCATAAATCCACTATAACCTCGGCATCAGACTCACTGGAGGTACTTTTTCCAGAATCATTCATGCGGCTGCTACACCACCTGCACACAAGCTGAAGGCCAACCAAGACTGCCCGGGAAATTTCTGACAGATGCACGCTTGTTTTTTGTTTGTTTGGTTTGTTTTGTGTTGCTTTGTTTTACAGAGAAGCTGTTGAGCTAATCGTTTGTGTATGATGTCCGCGGTTAAAAATACCAAGAAAATTCCGACTGCTCGTACACGTGTGCCTCGAGCTCATGTTCTTCAAGCAAAGCATACCTATATACTTAGGAAGATTGGCCAATATTGGCCGAAAAGAAATTTCCAGTGATCGCCACGTGCATCGAGCGCAAGTTTGTCATGGCAAGCATACCCACTTAGGGAGATTGGCCGATATTGGCCAGAAAAAACTCCAGCGTCCGCTGTATCGTGGCAACACTTGCTCGGAAAAAGAAAGACACGTCATAGGGTATGCTCCTCGTTCGTCCGTCTTCGTGTCGTCGTGCGCATGCTTTCTGTACCGTAGAAGAGCCGAGACTTTAACGTCGAAGCTGCTGTAGGTAATCATTGAATTCACATGGCCCGGCCGCGTATAGTTAGCGCGGCAGAGGAACAGGCCGCACTGCGAGAGGCCCGGCGTGCGAAGCAAGCGCTAAACGCGAACAGTCGCGCTTGCAGAGTAGCGTACGAAAACGTCAACCAATAGGACGAGCTCAATCCGGCCTTGGTCAACATAGAATTGCCATGCCGCCGACGTCAGCCACGACACCACAACGATACTAAAACTGAACTTTGCGTCCGTCAATTAATGATAACCTACAACATCTTCGCCATTCAAGTCTTGCGCGTGAGTGAAAGCTCCCCTGATTTTTTTTTTTTTTTTTGTAATATACGTACGCGTCGGAAGCCAATGGGAATTGACTGCGCTTCAGAGTTTGTTTCCACTTTTTCTGTTTTTTATGCCCTAATGCACTATACGACCCACTGCGTGCCACGTGCTTCTTCCTGTTAATTTCTTTTTTCCGATCCGTGCAACAGAACAAAGCGCACCGAGTATCTTTGCGAGTTTTATTCTATTGGCTGTACGCGCGATCAAACGCGTGGAACGCCATGGAACGTGTTAGCAAACGGCTAGCAGCTGTGGACACTTTTTTTGCGGACGATATCTGGGCGGGTGCGCGTTCAGTGGACGCCGAACGGGTGCGTGCTTTCGCCAGCCTAGCCAAGTAACAATGTCGCGTCAAAACACTCTTATTTGATCACACCGTCAACCCACATAATGTGTGCACTTCCCCCAGTGTGAATCGGTGAAGAGTGATTGAACAAAACGGACCGAAACACAGATCAAGAAATTTTAGTGCCCTTCCACTCTGTGAAGAAGGATGACCCGCAAAGCTGGACGCAGTCCACGGAGTTCACGAAACAAAACGCGATTCTAGTAGTTTCAATGCGCCTAGCCAATCAGCTGAATGACACTTGGAAGGACCCGAGCTTCAGCCTCGGGGACAAACATGGATCTGTCTATTTTACTCCCGTGTCATAGGCATCTTACTGTTTGTATAACACACCAACCCAATCCGCTCGACTACTGAGAGGACACCGGATAGGTCGCATTGGGCTGTTTGACGCCCACGTTTAAACTTCCCGCCTGCACAACGGACATGTCATCAGTAAGGGCCAAACCTATACCTTCGCCTGCACGCCCATCCCCCTGCCCAACTTGTGCACGCCGGCAACCGGTTATATGCACGTGCTTAGAACTGAAAAAAAAAATAAAAAAACGTCGAAAATGTCGCTGTGAAAGCCCTTTCAGCTAAAGAAGTAATATTGGCCTACGTCGGCGTTTAAAGCGGGCAAGTAACCGTTCATCCAGGACGGTAATAACACGGATAGGCGGGCTAGTTGGTTTGACATCTTAATAGTAACTTTTCGCACTCGAAACGGGGACACAGAACTGCGCTTGTCTTCGTGTCACCTTTTTCTGTGTCCCCGTTTCGAGCGCGCAAAAGTTAACGTTAAGATCCAGGACGGATTGACGCCGGACACCGGACACTTTCAGTAACTGAAGGAGAGTGGGCTAGTTTAAAATGATTCATGACTGCAACTGCGCACAACAAACGGGACCATAGAATTCCTTCGGGGATTTCCTCAGTGTCGTCGACGACAAGGGGGCGGTCACTGGGAGCCCCTCTGACGCAGACACCGTTGTCGATGTCATGGCAGCTGGCGCAGCTAAAAGCACCAAAGAGGCAGAGGATGTCGCGGATGAAAGCCCTCCGCCGCTTAATGAAGCACTTTCGGCAGTTGATATGCTCCGCCATTATTGCTTCGATATTGAAGGACGCGGACTCGAATGCTGAGCTAGTTGACGCCACGAAAAATGAAAGTGAAAACAAGAATCACCTCTTTTTTGCGAATTAGGAAGTTGAGGCGGAAAGTAGCCTTATTTATTGCAATAAGTGGATTGTTTTGTGTGTGGTAATGACATACTTATTTGTATTCGTTTTCTCATGCGGGGATTGGAGGGGGGGGGGGGGTGTCCCGCGTATTGCGAACTCGTAACAAAAAACTCTTTGTCGGCGGGTTTCGCTATATAGAACTATTCGATATATATCGAACTAATCGTGGCGCATACTGCAGTTCGCTATAAACAGGTTTGACTGTATACTGCTTCGCAGTAATAACGACGGCAGGGCGAGCAAACGCGTATACAGCGAAGAAATGGGGATCAAATGCAGCGCCAGCTGGTGCAGTGGCGTCGGAAAGAACTAAAAAAGCCAAAAAAGCAATAACGAATTCGGCTCGCGGAATCACCGAGCATGGGAAGGTCGCTGTCTGTAGAGCTGGTCGTGTTCATCAGTAGCCAGCCGCTGTAGCTTTCAGGAATTCGTGTGAAGCAGCTTAGTGCAACCCACCCGAGTTATATGCACCTAAATACGCCGCGGTGGTGCCGACTTCCTTTTAATCGCCAACGCCCTTAAAGCCGGTGCAGATAAAGTCCGCGGCAGCTATGAGAAGAGCTTCAAGCTTTAAGGAACTCTGCAACACTTCCGATAAACGCTTTCACCCGTTCCTTCGGGTCTGGAAGCACTACGTAAGCTACAGTTATCGCCAGTACGGAGCGGCACTGCGTGATTTGCTCGTCGCAACAGATACGCTTCCTGTTTCCGCTTTGCTTTTGTGGCTTTCTTTCCAAAGAGGCTATCGAATGCATTCATTGCTGCAACTGAAGGAAATCCGGCCAATAGCCACTACACCGCTGTAACTACGTAATTCCAGCGGTCGAAGAATGTGAAGACTGCGAAAGAGAGAAAAATCTTCTGAGCAAATTTCTAAGTTATCTGATGGGCATGGAGCAATAATTTTTTGGCTGAGCTACATTGCGACCCCCTAATATAAGTACTGGATGTGTTGGTTGACTACGTTCGGCAAGCATTTAAGGTTTCGAAAAAAGTTGAAAAAAGTGTTGCAAGGTATCTTCAATGAAGCTATATTGACTCCAATACCCTGTTTTCAACTACTTAAATAGAAGGGCAGTATCAGAAAACCATGATAGTAACAAGACGTGGTGACGCTCGACGCAACTCTACAAGGCATCATTTTCTCGATGGCACAACGCCAAGTCAACGCTTTTAACAGAAAACAAAAATAGTGCAGCATTAACGACGGGCGCATCAGTCTTGCCGACACCAAGCTGACTGGCTACAAAAGTTCAGGCTGTGTTACCTAAGGGCGTAGTATATAGGCTATGAACAGGAGCTCCACATGGAGAACAAGCTAGCGGATTTTTCACTTCTTGCGACTTCCACGCCACACCCGGTAGGGACGCTGAAAACCCGGTGTAATACTTGTTGATTCTTTCCATTCAACTCGCTTACTTCGGGGTGAGCACTCCGGGGCAACGACAGCGAGCCAGAGAAGCTCCGCCTCTTTCCCTTCTTTTTTTTTTTTTTTTCCCTTGAAGCGCATCAACCCTTGCGTCCCGGTGAACAAGTGAGCGAGCACGCACATTTCGGCCTCAGAAGGCCTGCCTGCCTTATTGCGTGTCTCGTTTTGTGTGTGTTCAATAGAACATTCTGTCGCTACGCTGTCGCACCCTTCGTGCTTCCTCCTCGTCGTGGTTTTGTTCGCTTTCGAGCGCATTTTAATGCCGCCTAATGCTTGTCTAACGAGCATCCCAGTAATGGCGTTCATCTTCTCTCCTAGTCCACAACTTTCACCAGAAACAGGATATTATGCATATAATAACGAATGTTCCCCAGATACCAGTGGGCCGACAGGGAAGAGCTGCCGTCCGCGACGCGAAGATACAGGAATTCTGCGCAGGAAGGGATGCGCACTGTGACTGTCTATCCGCCAAACGACGCTACTTTTTCTGTTCTGTCGGGCTGTGTGCTTGTTACGCGATCAGTGGGTTTAACGAGGCGAACACGTGCTTTCATGCGAAACTTCGCGCGCCAAGCTCGCGTAAAGGTAGTCGCCTGTGGGCGTACTGGGGACGCCGCCGAAGGGTACTTGTTATTACGTACTTGACTATATAACAGCACCATGCATGGTAGATACAGTTTCGGATGTAGAGTTCATTTTAACGTTGGAAACCGCACCTCACGTGCACAGATCTTGCGCGATAATGCGCCACAGGAAATTTGTTATTGTCAATATAATGTATACCAGTATTCTGCCGTAACTTTACATCAACCGCCCTACCTTCAGTTGACGAAAACCTTCAAAATGAACTTCTTGTTATTGCTCTTTAGTAGAGAGTGGCTTCGTAGATAATGCACTTCTGCATTGTGTGATTCTTACCATCGGTGGATATGTCAAGGAAACTTGACGATGGTGGTTCGGCTGATATTTAGCTGTGTACATGAAGTCACCCATTGTAAGAGAGAGACAGAGAGAGAGAGATGACTTTAGTAGATGCCCGAGATGGTATTTGGAGGAGAGACGTCTTGGGCGAATTCCCTGCATTAGGCCCGTTCTACGTGGTGCAAATTTACCTGGGAATTCGCAGCTGCGGCGTCACCCGCATGCGGCAAAACGACCTGTTCTTGTAGCTTCGCCAGCAACGAAAATAGATCGTTTGCCTCCCGAGCGGCCGAGCAGCTGCGATTTCGCAGGCGAAATTCGCACCGCGTAGAACGGGCTTCAGCCGTCAGCCACGATATTTTGTATCCTTGCGGCGGCACCGGCCAATCGGACTGCAGAAAGCTGTGCCTCCGGCGTGGAGCTGAGCAGAACAGTCGGTCATTCTTTTGTTGACTTAATATTGTACTTTCTTAGTGCATTAGCGTCTGCATTGCTATTTCTGTGGAGATTCTTTTTTTTTTTTTGTCGTTGTTGTTGCCGCTGTTGCTGTTGTCGTCATCGTCCTTGTTGTTGTTGTTGTCGTCGTCGTCGTCGTCGTCGTTGTTGTTGTTGATGATGATGATGTTGTTGTTGTTGTTGTGACACCATCGACACGTGACTGTCCCTCTTCTAATAAGGGTGTGGTGGCCCGGTGACAATTTCCGTCTGGCTGCAGCTTCAGGGGAGATTTTGCCTTTCGCCAGCTTTATCGACCAGATTTAGGGGAAATCATCACCAGCGACTCGAAGACAGCGATACTAAACTTTCCTTCGCCAAGTTTAGTATCGTTGTCTTGGAGTCGCTGTTGATGATGTTCGTTCGCGTAAAAAAAAAATTGTAATAGCGATTGCCCGCTGGATCTTTTTTGTTAATACTGTTGTTACGGTGAACCTTGCAGAATAAAATGTTACATTTTAAGCGTTGATAATTTGCTCTAGATGCTTTCCGAAAGATTGTTCCTGTGGCCAGCCTTCTTACAAGCGCCATCGGGGTCTTATTATTTTTACGCAGAAAAAGAGCGCGAAAAAAAGCACTTTTTGTCGTTCGAAGGCTGAGACGGAAAGTACATGTAGACAGAAATTTTTGAATGAAACCTATCCGCCCGTGCAAACCTATTTCTTGGCGCCACCCGCAGCTCTCGCTCATTTCGTGTTCCCACACTTCTCCCGAACACAGTTCCAGAGAGACAGCATGTGTTGTTTGTTTCAGCGCTGACGTGTTTGTGTACGTCTCTCCAGCAGACGCAATTTTGGCGCTCAGCGGTGACCCCTCTACAACTGTATCGCCCAACTCTTCATTAAGCCACGTCGCATTTCTCCCGGCTGCAGATCGATTTTCTATTTTTTTTTTTTCGCCATAGATTTCTCTCCGCGCGCAGCGGTCGTAATCCATTTCTTTTCGCTTCCCCGCACTGCGCTCTTCTATTTCGCGTTTCCCCTACCAGTTGCCTTCAAATCACCGTGCGCGGCCGAAGACGTTGTCGCACAGGCTCGCTGCTCACGCAAAACGAGGCAACAATTTGTGCCGAATCCCGCTCGCCGTTTCGGGAGAGATAGGGAAGCAAAGGCGCGAACTTCAAAAAATGAAAAAAGAAGGGAGGCCGAGGTCTTGAAAGAGGTCATTTTCCCGCTTCAACAAAACGAAAGGACCGAGGGCGGGTCCCGTTAACGAAAGGGGAAAACGGGACAGTCTCACCCCTCGCTCCCTATTTTGTCCCCCTTTCTGCTCCGAAACGCCAGCAGCTCGCCTGTGCCTTGCGTATACACCCCCAAGCAGGCGGGGAATTGAAACCGGGCTGTGTGCGCGCTAGAAAAAAAAAACGCGATGAGGTGAAAGAGGGCGGGACTTGCTCTGGGGAGTTCGCCTGTTCGCGTATTGCTGACCGTTGAGTGCGAAACGCGACAAAACGCGCGTCACCCTCCTCATGCCAAAACGCGGGAAGCTTGTGTTGGTTTGATTGCTCCACGGCGGCCTCCTAAATCGTGCGCGCGCCCGCATAACCCCATCAATCGCCGGGCTGGGCCCCGACGGGTTCGGATTTTTGGGGTGAAACGTGCGAATTTCCGCGATCCCTAGTGCAAAATGCTTCCCTCCATCCTGCCCTTCTTCAGCTTTTTT
Source organism: Haemaphysalis longicornis (assembly GCF_048455015.1). NCBI lineage: Eukaryota > Metazoa > Arthropoda > Arachnida > Ixodida > Ixodidae > Haemaphysalis > Haemaphysalis longicornis. Next base: position 213,619,070 of record NW_027526295.1, read on the forward strand.
TTTCTTTTTAAAACAATTGCCCTTGTTATTTTTTGTGCTTGCCCTTGCGGGTCCGCGAGCTTACTCCCTTCTCTTATATATTCCATGCTTGGTGCCTCCCGTCTGACTCACAAAAGGCTAACTACCCCCCGTCAAGTGACGTGCTCAACATCATCACCCGCCCGCTGTAGTTCCCGCAAGTGTTGTACCCTTTGTCGCACATCTGGTACGCGATGCGTGAACGCATCGCGCTGCTGCAACAGCATTGAGAGAACTATGTCGATAAAGCAAAAAAAGCATTTTTTTTCCTGCCATAATAAAGAGTAAGCAGCGGCGATCACGAAGTCACCCCCTTGTGCTGTTTCTGCTTCAGCTGACGCGATGATACTCTTTCCGGGATTCTACTCTTTCGCGGAAAAAAAAGGTCGCGCCGGAGGTGATGCACTTTCACCCGCTTCTGTCTGCGTGATGAGCCGTGGAACGAACGACACACACACAAAAAAAAAAGCTAATCCTTTTACACGCTTCAAGCTGCGCTCAGTTCTCAGTGAGCTCTTCTTGAGTGCTCAATCGCATCGGGTGATAAGCCGACGCGTGGAATTAGGTTGCTCATTCATCATTTTCTCGGGCCATTTAGGTTGTTCGAGGCCGTTACTTGTCTCACCTCATTGGGTCCACAAGACTCGGCAGCGAATTCAGCTGCATTCTGTGAGTATCGTGCGCGTCGCTGTTATTCGGCGTCTGGAAATCTACAGGGCGCCTAGGCGCGAAACTTTATGAAGTAGAATTTCTTCTGTTTGTCCATTCTGGGGAAACAGCAAAGCGAAGCATGTTCACGACATGTTCCTGCCTTGATTCACGTCCTTGCGTGACACGAAACAGGCCAGTAGAAATAAAAGGGCACCTGCACCTTAGGCGGAACTGCCGTTTTCAGGTTATTTCAAGTGACAACTGAACCTATTTGATGGTTGACAAATCCAAGCTTAGGCATGACATAAATGCTCCTCTCCTCTTCTACTGTGTGCGGCCCTTTTGAGTAGAACTAAAGCAAATCAAATTTATGAATTAAAAGTTATACATATAAATATACAGACTAAAAACTCAACATAAAAGGAGTTAGAGACCTTTATTCATTTTGCTGCTAAAACGTGAACACTTTACCGCAATAAAGTCGCGCCAATTCACTCATTTCATTACAACGCACGCACGAACACTTCTGGTTAAAAGAGCGAGCCTGAGCGGAAGTCCTCCTCGCCAACGCCGAATGATACCAGCTTACCTATACTCACAGCACACTGACGGAATTCATAATAGATCTTGACATCATGCACGCCAATTACCCCAAAACAGTCCACAACTTTCAGTGAGAAGCTATACATAATGCTACCTTCGAATGGTTGGTCTGGCGACTTGGGCGATGAAAACAGGGCAAACACGCATAAAAAATGCAGAAATTATTAAGGGGGAATTCAATTTTAATACCGTTCTTCTATACACAAAGACTATTTAAAGTCGGCTCCACTGCACGTGCCACGCGTTGCTGGGAAGGCGTTTTCCCGTGTACGTTCTTCTATACACAAAGACTATTTAAAGTCGGCTCCTCTGCACGTGCACGCGTTGCTGGGAAGGCGTTTTCCCGTGTGCCATAAAGCCGCCTTATACTGAAGCAGGGAGGCCCTGGGACCTTTTAATAAACACATCCACCCCTATAAAGCCGTATATACAGAGTTCCTTTACGGTCAGCTACACTGCTATACACTAACACCTTGATAGAAACGCATTTTTGGCTGGAAATATGCGGTCTATTTATAGTTCATCTCACAAGCTAGCTGCAGCACTGTGGAGGCTACATTGTTGTCCCCCTCAGGGCGCCTAACTCACCGCGAAGGAAGCGACAAAAGGCGCTGGGGCCGTGCGGTGCCACTTGCCGAGAGGGGAGAAGGGAGTGTCCTTTCAGGACCCCCTTCACGGTGGATTAGGCGCCCTCAGTGGGCGCACTATTGATAACAATGTAGCCTCCACAGTGCTGCAGCTAGCTTGTGAGATGAACTATAGGTACCCCCATAAAACCATATGGGCGAAAAAAGGTCAACTTCACTGCTACACATGAACGCTCTGCTGAAAAGGCGCTTTGTTGCAGGACGGCAACTTTTGGTCCTTTATTGAATATCTCCCTTAGACCCCATGTATCCCTACGGAGTGCTATACAGCGATACCCTTCAAAATACACTACTCAAAAATGCGATGCTGGGTAGACATTTTTCAAGGTGAAATAAATCATGAATGCCGAAGGGCCTTTCTTTAATAAATAGCATTTTCAGACGCGGCGAAGTGTGACACATCCCGCATACAGTATACAGACGGCAAGGGCGGGTTTCCTCGTCCAGCGCACTTAAAAATGGTTGAGCATTCAGATGGAAGAAATTGGTTCCCCACTTCACAATGACATCACCACAACAACGTTCCCACACACGGCTGCACTGTTCGCCGTCAGCAAGGAGGAAGTCCCGCCTCGAGATCATCAGTTCTGGGTGAGTCCTTTGCTCACACGCCGTACTCCAAGAGCACGGCGCTGATTCTGTGCAAGGCCTCGGGGAGCGTGCTCTCTTCGAGCCTGCGCAGTCTTGCCGCGATCGAGAGTCCGTGCGCGTGGCACGCGTCCCCGCCAACGTTGCCCGGCTCGGGTGGGACTGAAGCTCGGCGGTTGATGTACGCCAGCTGGTTGAGGCAAGCGGTCAACTTCCGTTCCAGCGCCTCCTCTGCTGGGCCTCGCCCGTCGACGGCCACGCAGGCCTCCTCGTCGTCGTACTCGTCCCTTCCTCGGCGACGCTTTCTGAAATGAAAAAGTTCGCGTTAGTTTACAATGGGTACTCATTCTGGTGGAACGCTTCGAGTGTGTAAATGGAGTTTCTGAGCGTACAACGCCCGAGCACGACGGTCCTTAGAAGGGTGCGTTTATGACTCTCAGTATGGGAGCAAGCTTGACTCAGGCGATGTACGCCGGAGGGCAGCGAGGGAGTCAGTTTTCAGCTTCTTCCACTATGCGTAGTAGATGCAGCGCCCCCAGGTCGAAACATCGGCGGTGACAGACCTGCTCGTCTGCCAAGCGTAGTTTTTGTGGTAACGTTTACGTAGCGCCTTATTCTATGCTTTGAGCGAGAGGTAATTGCGCTCCCGTGCGTTCCATGATAAAGAGCACCCGCAGTATGATAAAATAAAAAAATGAAAGCACGTTCGAGATTTTTTTTTTTTTTTGACAAATGAGCCTGGGTGAAATTACCTCCCGTAATTAGCAACACTTTTTCTAGTATTTTTTTTTTCCTTTCACTGCTATGTGCCAAAAGGCAGCTCAAATAATGGACGCCTTTAAAAAAGTCATCAGTTAAAAAACTTGCGCCGTTCTGCGGTCCAAACAGTTACAAATGCCATTAAGGGCGTTCAAACGTACTCCACAAAGTTCGCAAGCCGTCTAGTCTGATACTGCTTGAGAATTCTTATGCTGCGTATACTGTGAACCTCCTCTACTTAGATAGGGCAGGAATGCCACGAACATTTTTTTTTTTTGTTCCGCGCAGGCAGGTTTTCTTTTCTTTTTATTTTTTCAGACGAATAATGTATTTATATTGCAAGTAAGAAAAACTAAGAGATTGACCATTCTGGTCTTCTTGAAGCGAATTTGTAACAAAATTAGGCCAATACTAAAGAAGATGCCAGCAACGTAACGATGACGTGGACGAAAATCCTGAGCGTTATGCACGTGCCGAGACCGCGACTAGATTGTGTGTATTATAGGCCCCAACGCAGACAGCAGGCAAATTCCCAAGTTCCACGGATGGGACAAAGAACCATCGCCTCTATCCTATCAGAGATGTGGCCGTGATTGAATTATTTACCATAGTGCATTTAGTGGTGGGCACTCGGGTACTGTTCCACACCGCCCGAGTTCCACTAATGTAAAACTCAGCTGAAGCCTATTTGTGGCCCGCTCGCCCTATTCCGCCTCAATTCCCTCCCGATCATGCCATGTCCATTATAATAATCACACACGGTAATGAATTCCATCACAGCCACGTTTTTTCACAACGTAACAGACAATCATTCGATCCATTATTTACTAAAATTGACACCACTTGGACGATCCTGGTATAGCATCACCAATCTCCCCACGGTTTCTGGTTAGGAATCAGTCGTTTCAGGCCCTGGTATACTCACCTGCCTGTAGTGGCGCGAGCTTCGGGAGATGATGTACGGTCATTGCGCTCGGCATTCCGTTCCTGCGTGTCGTGGTTACCCTCGAACGCCACTGACGGTGCCCTGTTAAATGAGAAAAATGTGTTTTACGTATTTTAGGTACCTTGAAAAATACCAACACATGCCTGCCCCTTCTTCTAGTGGCATTTTTTATGAAAATATATTTTATTATCATTGCACGACAGCTGATCGTCACGCACTCACACCTCTGGCTTGCGACAAATTATAAATTATCGGTTGTTCCTATTAGATGGTAGGCAGAGTCAGGAAGTGAGTTCACACCACCCTCCTGCATCACATCGCTTTAAGACGAATCCTCCCCTTGCCGCCATCCTCCGTTCGTAAGTCAATGGCTGACGTCATATGAATGCATGCGTCTATAGGGCCAGATTTCTACTTACGGTTCAATGGTAATAGTTTCAGCTCCGTCTTGAGAGGTGCCCGCATCAGCGACCAATCTGAAATTGTGGAATCGAAAACGCAACTTCTTTGACTAACTCATTGTTGCACAAACCGCTGGCGCACAGCGGCGACAAGCTGCGGCTGCCTAAAACACAGCTCAGCGTGAAGGAGAAAAATCACAAATGAAAATCTTTACAGGCAGCCAACACAGTCGGGAACCTTTTGAAGTCCTTCTTGGGCTACCTAAACACGTAAATTTTGGTGTGTCTGTACGTCTGTCTGTCTCTCTCTGACTCGATTCAGCCACCCAGCCAAAGTGAAACAGAAGCTGCACAATAGTCTTATATACCCACAGCCAAATCTAAACGTCTAAGACAGGTGTCAATGTTCATACTTGTCAACATTGTTGAACGATAACAAGACATTACGCAAACATAAGGCAGAAGATCAATACACAAGTGATGTTTGCAGCGTTCCTTTATTTAAAAACTCATGTATGATTGGTTTTTACTATAGCAAATAAAATAATACATCAACTGCAGAAAACCGTCACCTGCTGTTGCCCGCGCTCCTGGAGGCACTTAAGAAATCATGCGCACCACCAACGAACGGTTCCACTTGATAGTTTCCACGTTCCGCTTGGAACGCTGTGGAGTAGGGAAATGTGGTTCAATAAATGTTGTAGTAGGATGCCTCGATTCACCCGCGTCTTCACCGTACCGCAGCGAAGGCATCGAGGCACCCGACTTAGAGCAGCGGAACGCGGTAAATTTAAATTGACTTGAGCAAAGCTCTAGCGTGTTATCTTGGAAGGAACGAGACCGGAGAGGGACAGCATGAGAGGTGAGCGGGAAAGAGAAGATAGGCATTTACTTAACAGCGCCTGAAGTCGAATATCGTCTTTCGTCGATGCAGGCTGCAACGAAAGGAGCAGATACGCGGCCACTCTTTTCGTAAGAATTTCAATAGGCCTTATGCCTTGAAGCCGTATATTACACTACCAAAAACAAATGAAGGAAATTTCGTAAAACACCGGTCGAACGAGCATCCCTTGAAGCGATGCTAAAATAGAACGAGCCTTTTTTGGATCTCCCGACAACCATTCAACCCAGTTGTAACGGGGTTCAGCCAGCATAACTACAATTTCCAAAGGGCTTTTGAGTTTACGATGCTTTTAAGTTATCCGAATGAATATCAAATTTAACAGAATTAAAATTAGCGTAGCAATATTGTTGTTCACAGTTTCACGCCATCCGCGTGTGTACTACGCAATTCACATTTGCCAGTGCGCTTACTTTGACTTTGAATTCGTCCTCACCGGGTAGACACTTCCTAAGGTTTAGGCCTGTCTTGTATTCCCTAACAAAAGCATGATAACTCATCTTATCAACCTGTATACGCACACCCCGTATTAATTTTGCAGATAGAAAGCAAACGCCCCGGTATAAAGCGTAGACATGATTTAACTTTTTTCGTTATGATAAAAAATACACTCTATGGTGGTGTAAACAATATCTGACAAGCAAAATAGCGGAGAAATGGAGTATCTCAGGGTAAATATTCTATTATAAGGAGCACCAGACGGGTTCAACAAATCACTATAAGGGACACTGAGGCGGGTTACAGACAACAACCGATCTTCAGAACCTGACAGGAGACTAACAATGTCTGAATAGTCAATGAGTTCGAAAAAGCACTGACATGTTTCTAAGAGGTTCCAGCAAAACTCTCCGGGTTATCCGGCCGTCAGAGATGTCTGCGCCAGAGAAATCGCTCGGCAGTTGTAAACATTGTGTGATTAGCTCATAAATTTAACGTTTACGGTGTGCAAATTACCTTCTGTGTTTTCTCGGGAAATTTAAAAGCTTTTTTTTTCGCGTCAGAAGTACGTTCAGAAGAGCCGTATACCCTTGAACCGTTATGCTCCTCCTCGCCAACTTAGTGATGTCGACTGTGACGACGCTTCGGGACGTACCCAGGGTGAGATTTGCCGGATCAGGGGCATTTTTAATTTATATTAAGTGCGCAGAAAGAGCCGATATTAAAAGCAAACTATGTTACAATCGAAAATCTGACCTTCGGAATAGCATGAAACCACGTTTCAGTGTTACGTCATCTCGTTAGTGGCCGATGCGGCCGCATTCAACTCCCGCTATTTCACCATTTTGCGGAAGCCTGTAGTCTCAACTTTTGAGAAACACGGACTACCTCAGGGGCTACCACAATTAGAAAGGGGAAAACCAGTCCCGGTATGGCGCCCGGTACACGCTGGGTGGACTAGCTGCGCATGCGCATGCCGTTTCTGCGCACGCGCAGTCGCACAGGTCGACTATCGAGTCCCATACTGAGACCAGTTCTCCACTCTGCCAAAACTCCCTGACTGCAGTAGTGATTGCGGTAGCTTGTTATATGTCTTTGAGGCCGCTTCTTTCCGTCTTTTGAAAAAAGTTGAGGCTCCAGATTGGAAAGTCTGGAGCCTCAACTTTTTTTCAAAAGTGTGGACCCTAGCTCATCGGGGAATCATTGGGAATGAGAAAACACATGCGACCGCCCGAGGTCTTACAGCCCGGGCGATCACCGCCAACGCCACCGCTGCTGACTTCGAGTCACCGGCCTTGGCCTTGCATGCCGAGCTTCTTTCCCAAATGATGACGAACGAAGGGGCGAGTGGCTACAGCAAAATCACGCAGTAATATAGATCCGAGAGAAAGACACTACTTCCTGCGGATCCGCAGCTAAGTAGTAAAGAGGATGTTTACTGGAGACGTTTGCAGACGGGAGTTTTCCATAACCCAGTCCTATATAGTAAATGGCATCCCAAAGTCTTTGATCCAACTTGTAAGAAATGTAAGGTTCGATCGGACCTCGTCCACATGCTGTGGACTTGTCATTCGTACAACAAAGCGCACCGAAACGTAGCATCCTTGGAGGCACTGCTCTTGAGCTGAACCTCCGAAGCCCAGCGCAAGATCTCGCCCTAGAAGCCGCCAAGACCCAAGGGATACCGGCCGACTAATGGGGGAGGGGGCACCTCCCTCTTTGACTGGTGTGTAATAAAGTTTTCACGGACTGACTGACTGAGGGTCCAGGTTTGCTCAAAATGGGGAAACTGCGAGAGTTAGAGCATACGACGCAGCCAGGAATTACAATTTGGATAATTTGCTTCAGCGCCCCTTTCACAGACGTCGCGAGGGAAATTCCGAATACTCACTCTGGCGCATCCGCTGACTCGTAGTAGTACTCTTCCCTGCAACAAATGAAGCATTGGCGAATTAGGGTCGGACATACTTTGGCCCTGTACAGCCTCGCAAATTTTTAATAATATAGCGGGAGCGACGACCGATCGGCATGTCAGCGCTTTATCACGGTGTTCAGCAGCGAAATAGTCGAGAGTACGCGTACGCGCATAGGGCTATCTGCTGTATGAGTGCCGTCTGCCACGCTGTTCCCTTCAGAGTGGTACACCCCCTGCCACTGCATCTGAATGACTTTGTGCCCCACGCTGCTTAGCTACCTTTGGCGGTAGCGAAACGGCCTCGCGAGATAATAAAAACAGGGGGTGTGTTGCCCTGAGAAGAAAAGCGGAGCAGACGACGCTCCCAAAACCGATAGTTGTATGCGCGTGCGCGTGCTCTCGACTAGTTTGCTGCTGAACACCGTGATAAGGCGCTGACATGCCGATCGGTCGTCGCTCCCGCTATATTATTTAAAATTTGCGAGGATGTACAGTGCCGGATAATGTAATTTCGATCGTGCAGCCATCATACTTACGGTTCGAGCTTTGGCCTGATCAGTTGACCCAGCTGGCTGGAAGAAGAAGCGGGAAAACATTGAAAGCTATTAACTCGATGCTTGATGCCAGCAGCTTTGTGGCCAAATTTGCCCGCCTGGTGTGAACCAATAAATAAAGCCCAACACTATTACATTCTCTCCTTCAGGCTCCTTCAGGCCGAAAACTTAGGAAAGTTACGAACGCGACGTCACCGCGACAGGCTAAAGTTATCATATTTAATATACCATGATAAATTTGGCATATACACAGCTAACTACCTCACAATGACCGATGGCCGCCCGGCGCGTTCATATCACGCGAAAAAAGTTAGATATTTTTTTCTTGTCGCACAAACGTATACAATATTCCTTCTTTCCTCAAACAGTCGCAAGTTGGAATTCTCCACCTCAGAGTACGGCCGAATGCCCTACTGTGGAAATATTCATGAAACACTTCTCAATTTAACTTGCTGTCTCATTGTTCTTGTTCAAATTCTACCTTAAGGGTATATTTTATACTGCTGAATGCAAATCGCTGCATTCGCTTTTCATGTTCTTTGTGCTGCAGTGATTTGTTGTCTGTAAAACTGGGCCTTTCAAAACATAGTTGTTCGCGCATCGTGTTCTCCCTCATGTAAACATTGTTGCCGTTTTTTTCCCTTGGCGATGTATAGGCGTTTGTCTCCGTGTATATTTCTTTTTAAATTTATTTCTTGTGTGTCAATTTTTGTCAACATGCCGTGGTTTTCAAACTGAAAATAGTTGTTATCGGCCCAATTTTCTGCAGTGGCGCGTTAAAGTGTAGTGCGCGTAAAATTCTGTGCGGGTGTGCGCTGTCTTTGTTGTGTTTTCTTTTCTTTTTTTTTTCTTCGACAAATATAGTCAATGTGTTTCGCGTTATTTTCTCTGCGTCATTTTTTTTATATGTATCCAGGGAACTATTGCGTCCTTGTGAATGTAAACTTGGATTCCCACTTCTGCCTAAGGCCTGGCACTCAGGCCGGCAGTATTCAATAAATAAATAAATGTTAATTAACACACTGATTAATTAATTAGATCATTATTAACCCTACGGATAGCATGCAAAACAAAATAACAAAATGGGTAACTTTCCTTTAAGAAAATTTCTTTAGACCTATTTATAGTTCTGCCATATTCTTGAACAGACAAATCTTTTTTCTCCGTGCACCACAATTTCGCAGATTTGGTTGCCGAGGTGCGCCACAAATCACAGGCCATTTCTGCAAAAAGCTGCGAAGCTAACCCCTTTCACTACGCGTGTGTCTCTGTCTCTAACATCGCTACCAATTAATGCAATATCATCTACCCCGAAAAACAAAATGCAGAATATTTTGGCGATTACGCGCTAATTAGTTACCAGCTAGGCCAACTAAATCACCTTCGTGCCATAAAGTGTAATGACCAGGGCACCGCAGAAAGTCTATGAACTAACCATGCACGATACCGTTCTGGGCGTGAGATTTCTCCTGGAACCTCAACATAAACTGCGCGTTTTCGCTTGCACGCCATACTATTTTTAGGGAGGCAACTTGAAAGCACTAATCACCTCACTAACTAGCCGGTCTTGCTTCAATTTGTGGTTCATTTTCTGCGCGCAGTTCTAGGTGCATAGTTCACGTAGAACAAACCATTCGTGCTAAAGGCGTGCATTCTTCAAGCAGACCGTTTACCTATACAGTCGTCCGCTACATCATGCAATACCAGCATATCGTCATCCCTGTTGTAAGGAAAAACATTGCAAGGGCTGATACGTGTGGACGGAGCGGGTGAGGCGGTATGTTCTAGGAATACTGGACGGGTTGTTGCAACGGCTGATGTGTTATGAATTGATGTAGAAAATTATTTCATTTGATTATGATTCGGCTCGTACGTTACAAGCGGTGTGGTGTATTACATGAGCGTGGTTTGAGCTTTCCGCCGCGCACTCCTTTCCCCAACCCCCTCCGCTCTCTCGCCAAATAGCAGCGGCTGGAGAGGGTGCTACCGCTTTGGGAGGAAGCGGGATGGGGCCTGGAGGTTGGATAACTTTATCTCCACATGTAATTACGCCACAGGTCGCCACGGTAAAAATTTCAGAACAGATCCTTCCGAGGAAACAGTATCCGCCGTGCGTGATTGTAAATCTGCATCGTTTTATATGAAGCGAGTCTGTATGGAATGACTGGCACTATCCTATGTTCGTTAACCTGTTGAGTCCCAGTACGTCGAATAAACATGGGAAAAAAAAAAACGGAGGTGTTCACAACGAAAGCGAATTCTGACTCTACTAATCTGATACGTATAGCAGCAATCTATAGCCTAGCATTTCTGGTGAAGATTTTTCCCGCTTGTGGGATTCGTGGTGACAAGGCGGGCGCAATGCTATGATTTTGGAGTAGGTATACGTTAGAACGAGAACTGCGCTGATTGTCAACATTCCCGTCTGCACCAGAATTGTGGAGCGGGAAAGTAGATGGGACGGCGACATATGTTTTCACGGTTTGCTCATTTTACGAGTTATTAAGCAACTGCTTCTGCTGCTACGTCTGGTATGTTCGAGTTCACGGCGCTGCAATGTACCCACATAGGAAAACTTGCTTTTAAACTTTCATGTTTCTTTTCCTCTGAACCACGAGAATTCTTGTTTCATTGTTTGTTTGTCATCAAGGAGAAAAACGCCAGCAGACAAAGTTGAAGATGGAACGCATAATTGGCTACACATTTATTTGAGTTCAAAAAATTTCAAGTTTCCTTCGAATATGATGCCAGATGATGGCTGCATTCACCTATACGCACGCACACTTATACTCATCCCCAGCCTGCGAATGGCACTCCATTTTTTTACCGTACGCTGATCATGGTTCCGCTTGTGATTCATCTGGATCAGACGTAAACGATCATCACCATCCTTAATTGTCTCCCTTCTCAATGGAGACACAGGCGTGTCAGTGTACATCATACCTTCTACTTTTCCGTCGCACTCTCTCCAGGGAAGCGTGATCGCATTCCCCGTTCACTAACGATACGAGCGCGATTACCCGGAAACGTCGTTTCGAAAGGGTGAGATAGTGACCTTTTTCAGGATGTTGGTGATGGTCATGATTATGATGATGATGCATCGGAACCAACCTCCGAACGCACAGGCAAGGCATGCGTCCTATTGGACAATAAGAACAGTGATCTGCAAGAAAATAGGGAGAAAGGGGGAGACGGAACAAGTGCTTCACCGCGTTCGACATGCAACGGAATGTGCAACAGGGCTGGTGCACTTACAGCTGTTCACAGTGCTTGGTGTTCCTGAGCATGCTGTCGAGCTTGGAGTAGCAGCGCCACTTGGTGTTTGCCACGGGAAATCCGTTTTCGTCGTACTCTATGTTCTTGCTGCGTTTCATCTGGACGCGGATCTTGATGTAGCGGTCGCGAGCGTTCCTCCATTTGTTCTTCGCCTGCAGGCCTGCACGGTTTGGGCGAAAGAACATAACAGCGTGTCAGCTAGAACGACGAGCTCCAACACCGAAGAGACGGATCAGTAACGAGCTTAGCCCAAACAGGGCGCCTCAGGACTGAAGTTTATTTTGAAAAGAAGTACACATATACACACCACCGGCGCATGTTACACATTGCTACATTGAATTACATCACATTTTTTTATGTGGGTATGATACTTCTTGCGGAGATAGTCACAGGGACGGCTGGCTGACACATCTGTCGCCTCGTTTTTTGATTCCGTAGGTTTTGAGTATCTTCCTGGTTGTTTGACAAGCATGTTTGTACCACGGCCAGTTTCCATCGAGCGGCCGTGTTTGTACAAACACGTGGTAGCGCCAAACTTTGCCGCGATTCACACTCATCATGTTCGTGCTTACCTAAGTCGTTCGCCCGTGTCTTTCTGCGCCTAGTGAAGATGAGATAATAATGACCTGGGAAGTTTGCAGAACGACCCATATTGTTAAATGGTGTTTGCAGAAACGAAAGCACCAACCCCGATGAGACACATGAGGCAGTTTCTGTATAAATCAAGTGTTGCAGGAATATGTATGTATACGCCCTATCTTGAGTTCAAGATAAGGAAGGGAAACGTAGAACGGGAGTGCGCTCAAACTTCCGCTCTTGTGCAGTTAAGCACGCGGTGGAATAGAAATACTGAGAGTGAAATAATTTATCTGCGTTACTCCTGCAATCCTCTTTTCCCAAACCCTTGTCTACTTAGCACTCTGTAAGCGGCTTCATCGACATTGCGCTACAACAAAAAGAAAAATTTTGGGCTGATATCCACGCTGCCTTCACTGCAAACATGAATTTAGAGTAATTATCCTTTCAGGCGGAGCCACAGTAATTCATGTTCGTATTCCTGAAGCAGCCCCGGTGAAGTTGTGTTTCTGGCACTTTCACTCACCTGTGAGGCCAAATTGTTCTCCGATTTCCACCCAGCTATTGTCCTTAAGGAGAGAGTCCTTGTAAGCTGGCAGGTTAGTATCGTACAGGAACGGGCGCTCGTGCACTTGGTTCAGGAACCGCGTCCAGGGAAAACCGTTGTAACCTGCCCCCTCCATCAAAACGGAGCCGACTCAACCACACGCAAGACGCGTTTGCAGCCAGGTCCCGCCGCTACAAAATGTCGTGCCCGACTACAGCGTACCACATCGCCGCCGCTCTTGCGACGAAATGTTCTTTCTCCACTCGCCGAGCGTAGAGGCAGGCAAGGGTGACCTTTACGCACATGCAGTCGCAGACCACGCGCGCTTCAAGATGGCGTCGCGAAACAAGCGCGACGGCGCGTTTTTGTTGCCGACGCGACGTCTCCCTCCCGTTTCGAGAGCGCCGAGCGGAAGCCGCCGCCGGCCGTTCGGCAAGTTGCGGCAGCTGCGGCGGCGGCGGCCGCCGCGCCGGTGGTGACGTCAGCGAAGCCTTCGCTATCGCACTGCCCTGCCGCGGCGGCATTCCGTCCGCCCTTCTTCCTCCGCTGCGCGCGGGCGGGACTGACGGCGAATCGGCGACGCTTGTGTTGCAACGCGCGGCGGCGCTCGCCGGCTGGGAACGCGGTGCCGCACTGACCTTCCAGCTTCGACTGCGTTCGCCGGCAGCGCATGTGCCATTTGCTGAACTCAGGCCGTCTCGACAACATCGCGTTTGTAGCGCGATAAAGACATCATATTGGTGGGCACGAGCGCATCGAATTGAGCTTATTTTACAACTATGTTGCAGAATACACCAGAGGAAAAAAGATTTCTGAACAGCTTCAAGGGCAGTGGCCACCTTTTACAAGGAGCCGCGTAAATTTGCACAAATTCGGTTGCCCTCAGCAAAACTTTTATCGGCGTACGCTAGCCAAACAAGGAGTCAGGTGTTCGCAAGTGCTGAGATGCTGCTCTAGTTCATTGTAAGGCATTCTAAGAGCGAGATCGGGGGCCAGATTCTCCAAAAAAGGGGCGTCGTTCTGAAACTGCGCGGTAGCGCCATACAAATGCATGTGTTCTTGGGCTGGGGCGCCGCTTTGAGGTGGTTAAGTGCGGCGAGGGTAGCCCAAAGGAACACTGTTTCAAGGGCGCAAAGCGACAAACAAAACGACGCGGGGCAGTGCGCGTCGCTTTGCGCCCTTGATACAGTGCTCCTCTGGGCTACGCTCGCGGCACCTCAAAGCGGCGCCCCAGCCCAAGAACACATGCATTTGCATGGCGCTACCGCGCCATGCAAAAGCATGTTTCAAAACGACCCCCTTGTTTGGAGAATTTGGTCTGTGGTAGTCACAACCGTGCAAAGTACGATTCCAGCTTACTTAGAGGCAATCAGCGCCTGGGTGCTGCTGCGTCTGCTGACGGCGAGTTCGTTCTAGACCGATAGAATAGTTTTTCGACATAACCGCGGCATATTTAGTTTTCTGAAACTTGTTAATTAAGTGCGCCTTTGCTATTGCCGATTACAAACTTGCTGCCAGTCTTCATTGAACTGAAGTTGAGAAGTTCAAAGTATGTGCTTTGTCGGCTGGTAGTTTTAGAATACAAGTTTCTTGAGTGACCTCTGAAATTGTGAAAACATAAAAGCGCATAGCTGCAGAGCACTCAAGAGAGCACTAAATCATTGCTTGCCTCAACGCAAGAGAAGCGGTGGGCGACAGCCAGTGGCGTAGCCAGAAATATTTTTCGGGGGTTATTATGCACCGCAGTCAAAAAAAAAAAAGAAAAGGTAGCCTGCGTGCTAAAATCATTTCATTTTCTTATTTTGTTTTCACACACTAATATACCGATGCGGAGTGTGAAGCCCGCGTGGACGGAAAAAAAGCCGAAATGCGGAGGGGGGAGAGGGGGAATACACTGCTTAGAAAATTTCAGAGGGTGGTCTGACACCGACCCCCCCCCCCCCCTCCCCGCCCTTTTCGGTACGCCCCTGGTGATAGCGGCAATAGATATATATTGTTTCTCCAGAGTCTTAGCAATCATTTATGCTTAAATCCCCAGGCTTTCGTGAGGCAAATATACCTGGCGGATCTCGTTTGCAGCTTCTATCGATGTCTGTGATTGACAGCTCCTGTATGTCTAACTACCCGTTGCAGCTAAATTTAAAGTACCGTATCGACAGCGGCAGGTATACACTGGGTGACGACAGTGCATGGAAGTAAGAAAGAAACGACTTCAGTTTGGAGGCCCATACCATAATATATAACTTTAAATCGTCCACAGGCTGGACCGCCAGACTACAAGTGTGAGCATTGAGTAAACGAGGCAAAAGAATATAAATCAAATATCTCGAACGGTACCACGCGAAGTCCAACAGGCTTATAGGGCTAGTGCGCTGCTACTTGAGCGGCACAGGCAGCGCCTCCTGGCAGCCGCGGCGGCATATTTTGCTCGTACGGTGCCGGCGCGGACAGCCGCACCCCGCGACCGAGGTATCACAGAACGGCGCCTTTACGAGCGACAAATAAGCAATTCTGCCTACTTTTATGTTTGCCGATGGCTCAACAGTTACAAAAACAAATCTAGAACATTGCTGAAGAATAATTATGTTGGTTTTTATGCGAATGTTATTAAGGAGAGCGCAGGATATATGCTCCGAGAAGCCATCTGATCCCCTCAACGCTTGGTTCAAGCATTTCTTTGTCAACAGCGTCAGTAAAGATCGTTTCCCCGAAGTCCGGTGTCGATCAGGAACCCAATCGCCCGGGCTCCGGTTGATTTGGCAGGAGGCTGGCTGGGCGATGGTGTTGAAGTTCTTGGCGACGGCGGCCGAATTGACGAACTCAAGGTGCTGGGGTGAATTAAATAAAACGGAAGTTTATATACAGCTATTTACAGTACGAAAACTGGGTACATGAGAAATAAAAAGAAAAACTTCAAACTTCAGCTAGACGCTAGCTCCGAGTGCGCACAAATCACTCGAGCTTCTCAAGTTCGTCTAACTCTCCTATTCTCGGAGCGTACACAAACCGCTCGAGAAACAACGGCCGAGACCCTGTCTCGCCGCAAGATCCGTCTAGTTGCCCGATACGGCGCTGCACCCTAAGCTCTCGGCATTGCTCTGAGCTTCCCCTTTTAGGGCGCAGCCCTTTGGCGTCCGTCTCTGGGCTGAGCCACGTCGCCGTCGTCGTTACCGAGAGAACGATGGCAAGACCGACGAGTGAAAGAAAAAGCGAACGATGAAAGAAAGCAAAGGAGGAGAGTGTCGCGAAATGGGGAGGGGAAGGCGGTTCGCCGTGGCGGCGTGAGCCAGCGCTCTCCGAAAGCGTACGGTGGGGGAGGGGAGGGGGCAGTATGCTGTGCCTGCGCGAGGCGCTGCAGGGCGCGACACTTGGCGAAAACATAAGGGGGGCGTGCGCGTGACTATGATGTGCGTTCGCTTCCCAAGACGCAATTCCCGGTCCCTTCCTGAGAGCACTTCCCGGCGCCGCCGCAGAGGCTCACCATAACTACCATCGAGAGAACCCACCAGTGAGTGCTCCCTCAGCGCACTGCTGCAGCACCCAAATATCGCATTAGGGAGTATCGTAATCGCCAGCCAATTTTTTGCATAGCACCTTGGGTGCGCCCGTTCTCTGAAGAGTGCTGCGACCGCGTGAGAGGACATCGGTCATCCTTTCCGGCAGAGGTCTAGCGAACGAAGGAGCGGACGAGATTTTCCAGCGCTCAAACGATAGGCGCGCACTCCTTTGTGAAGGCGGCGTTCTCTTGTCCCGATCTGCGGTGTGCCCACACAGAAATATTCACCGCAAGAATGCCCGCAAGTCTGTCGCCGTTTCTCACCTTTTCACGAACGCCTCCGGCAAGCAAACATCGAAGCGAGTTTTCGTTTCCTCTTTTTGGCTCCTGCTGGTCGGTTCCCGACATCGGCGCAGCCACAGGCGACAGCGGAATCTCAACTAGCTCAGCCAATTTGGCCCGTCGTCGGGAGCATCAGCTGGGAATGACAGGGGCACTTCGTGCTCTTTAGATACCTGGTATCGTTCATCAGCCCCTATCTCGTCGTCCCTCCCTTTTTTAGCAACATTTTCAGTAAGCAAACAGCGAGTTCTGGTGTTATCATCCTCCTTTCAGACTGTCACAACACTATATCCAAGCTGCCCGGTCTCATGAGATGGCTCAGCCGCCCGCATCACCGGAATCTCAACGAGCTCGCTGACCGTTCCTGGAGGTCGGGTACCTGAGGTGCTGGCAGGACGGAGTTGGCTTATCGTCATTACTTCCAACGAAACCGCAAAAACCATTCGGCGGTTCCGGTGAGTGGCCAACAAAGGTTGCTTCCTTGGTGATGACGACAAGGAGCTGAAGACAAACTTAACTGGCTTACTGAATGGCGAGAGCTGTGCCGAAGCAATACAGGAACAGAAGCAATACGAAACAATACCCTACCGCGAAAGGTTACAGCAGAACTCTACAGTGCGACAGCATGGATTCGCTGCTGCAAAACGAATGTGAACTTTCCACCGAGAGGGCGGGTTTTATACGAAAAGCCGTAACGGCTGCGCGGCTTTCCCAGTGCTTCAGTGCATACGGCCCGAAAATAGTACAGGAACACACAATACTCTTTCCGAGATCGTGAGGGGCCGGCTAGAGTTCCTGTATATGCTCCCTACGGGAGCATATACAGGAACTCTAGGGCTGGCAGTAGCGCAACGCCACCTAGAGTTGCGTGGCGGCGCTCGTTAAGTCTGGGAGAGAGAGGGAGAGGAGATCTCGGCAGCAGCATCCGCATCGTCGGGACATCTCTCTACGTGAAGATCCATTCGCAGCCGTTGAGGTTGAATTACCTACAGCGTGGCGCCGCATGGCCGGCGCCTATGAGGAGGGTAGGCTCTGCCACAAAACAAAGGAGCACTGCATGAAGCTGTCAGTAGGCGCGAACAGAATAGCGGCGCCATCAATCGTAACAGCATATATTCATTTTATAGGAGAAAACGTACTGCGGTAAACAATAGAAGATACGAAAGAACACGTAAACATAGAAGCACTTAGTGCGGCACTTTGCCTGCTGACACTTCCTAGCAGCCGTCGGGCGTGCTAGGCTTGTCTGACGCGACGCTCGCTAACTGAAACAAACGGCACGGCCACTTACGTGACCGGGCTTGTCGAGTCGTACGTGATGTTTCACGAAACGATTACTGTATCAAAAGTAAGAAAATACGGAAGGTATACATACACAAGTCCGGTCAGAAGCAGAGTGCGAGCAGCATCTGTATTGCTGAGCCATCTAAGAACGCAGGTGATTATCAACGTAATAAAACGGGCGTGTGCGAGATGGCGGCCGCCCTGGTCAACATGCTATCTTTAGTTTTAGGTACCTGCCCTGCATACGTCATTACTGACGACTCGAAACACACCATGCAACGGGAGAACTGGAATTTTTGCCTAAATTGTTTAATTTCTTAGCTAAAACTCACCGTTTGCTGCCGTGCAAACAGTGCGAGTACTATAAAACACCAAATCTTTTGAATGAAACATACTTGTATTTGGTCTTTATGGTTGCTTTAAGAGGATGGGGAGTGCCTATAGAACACGGAGAGATAAGCGTTCGTGCGAGGCACGCAGACCCGACAGTCAAGTACCCCCTCGGCCACGTGACGCAACTCTATACCGACCGCAAAGCAAAGACAAGGCCGAACCAAATGCATCTGCCGGTCCATCTGCCGGCCATACCGGTAGCGTTTGCATCGCGGAACTGCGGAGCGCCACCGCGGAACCATCACCACAGTGTTGTGCACGTTCCTCTAAAACAGGAACGAAAGCTCGTTCCTGGTTTTTCCCAAATTTTGAAATGAGTTCCCGTTACAAGTTTCTTTATTGCAAAAGGAATTTTTTAATTAAAATATCGTTTCGGATAATCCTGAGGCGAAATTAAGTGAGAAATAAAGTGAGAACTCACATCAAACTACGTATATCATGTGAATACGAACACGGCCGGCACCAGATTATCTGCAGATAAAACGAATTTAAAGAAACGCTCCTATTTCTCTTTTAGGGATCACCGGACAAACTCCAGACATCTGTAACTGCGATTTTGGGGCTCGTCCATGCAACACATATGGCACGTTCCACTTCGGTCTTATAAATGCGCAGTCAGGTTAGCGCTTCAGATGTGCAAATAGAAAGTTACTCACATGCCTCCACATAGCTCACATACCTTACAGGCCCCTTTGCAGGGAATTGAGTAAGGGGTTACAAAATTTACAAAAACAATCACGTGATCCACACTCTCACTCTTACTCAAACTCCCAGGTATTCATCAAAGCACAAGTATAATACAGATTGAAACCGACCAACTAAAGCAACTCTGAACACTAACCATCGACCTTCGGGCGGCCTCTCTCAGGTATCGTCCATACCGCGCGCGCCGAAATTATGCCCGAAAATGACGACATTCCCGTCCTTTGTCAACACGACGCGTGCA
Organism: Haemaphysalis longicornis; assembly: GCF_048455015.1. NCBI lineage: Eukaryota > Metazoa > Arthropoda > Arachnida > Ixodida > Ixodidae > Haemaphysalis > Haemaphysalis longicornis. Next base: position 213,638,351 of record NW_027526295.1, read on the forward strand.
ATACAAGAGGACCTGGCACTCCCGTCGACCCATTCCCACCAGATAGGCTACAGACCGCGCCGAGACGAACTGCGCGCGTACTCTCACTACTCTGTAACTTCCAGCAGGACCCCGTGACCCTTCGAATGAACTCACAGCGAGCGCAACTCCCCCGACAATAAGGCACCCGCGCCTCGCGTGCCCTGATGCGGTAATTACCCCTATACAGATACGGTGGTTTCATAAGGGACCGGCAGCGCCACTCGGACTTAGACAACCTTTCCCCTGCAGGGAACAATTATATCGGCCAGACGCGCATCCTGGCCTTCCCAGACAAACGATGAAAGGTAAAAAGCATTCTCGCGGCTGCGCTATTCACCCGTCAAACTCCGCTTAAGCTCAACCGGCATGAAAGCAACCACAAGCTGCGGCCCACTGCGTGGTTATTCTTCTGCCTTTGACTTTCGAGGAAGCACGTTTTGCTGAAGGGCGGGAAAATTGAACAGCTTATAGGAACAAAAGCAGTAGCGAATTGTGGATTTTCGTACTGGAGCCTTGGCATCAAAAACAGCCAAATCCTCGCGATGTAACGTTAGCAGAAGGAACGCCGTTCCTGCCCTTCCTTCAAAGCCTAACGAGGTTACAGTCCCACCTGCCCTTAATGGAACGGTGGCGTTCCTCCGTTCCCCCAAAAAGGAACTAGTTCCGTACAACTCTGCACCACCACCACTGCTACTGCTGCTCGCAACAGCCGGGGTCGGCATCTCGCGCTCTGGCAGCGAATTAGGACGTAAAATCCGTCCGCAGGCGGTGAAAACAAAACAGAACACACACAAACAAGCACTGCAACCGATACCTTAACGCCAAACTACTAAATTCCCTTGGTAATGAACGGGCACCGTACAGACGCACGGAAAGAACGGAGCACTTCACAGCCCAGCGCGGAGGTTTCGGCGTTCGCTTCATAGACGGCGCTAGTGTCTGATCAGAAAAAGCATATGGCGGCGCCCACCGCTACCACGAAAAATGGTGTAACTGGCGGTGAGCGCGAACACGGGCGGCGCTGCGGAGCACGTCTCCGTGACGTCAGCTTAGGAATTCTCGCATTTGTCGTCTGCTTCACTCAGGTTCGCTCTCCCTGCTGTTTCTTTGCGCTCGGTCAACGTCCGATTATTGTCCGCACCAGAATTGGCGTGTGGGTAACATTTTATCATAATAATAGGCTTAAAGTGTGAGTTAAATTACAGTTTTAGATACCGCTACGGAAGAAACATTGCCGGCGTCGCCCCCTTCCTTGCGAAGCCGGTCCTGTGCGGAGCGCGACGAGTCGTAGCTAGGTGTCAGCTTCTGTATTAAGCAATTTTTCGAAAAGGGAACAGTCAGCTGCAATAATAACCGACAACAGCGAAAATGAAAGACCAAAACAAATTCTAGGCCTTCAGGGCTATCGGCTTTGGCAGAAGGCATTATGATTCCTGGTAATCATATGTATGGTAAAACAGTTTTTGCGACCTTGCCGAACGCTCAAAAGTATCACATCACATTGTATCACATCACTTTACTTTGTCATGGCATGAAAGTTTGCCGACCTGCACTATAGGCTGCAAAAACTATAGGTTGAGTTCCAAATAACCCACTGTGTGTATAGGCGCGCGCTGGTTTTGTACGAGGCTTCTAACCAGTAGGAGGTTCATTGAGCAAAACGAGTCACGTCTACGTTAAAGATATAATAACACTCTATTTGTTCAGACCCGGAGGGATATTTTGGTACATTTTCCACTGCCATATCCTCGCGATATTCGGATATGCGTTATAGGAAAACTGCACTTAAGAGGAGAAGGAGGAACAGGAGGAGGAGAAAACTTTATTTAACAATGAATTCGAGCTGGTTAGTGGGCCGGGTCCTCAGCCAAGGACAAGAGAGTAAAAGCAATTTTCTTTAATTCTTAGAACGCCATCCCGAGTAGAATAGGGTTTGTTTGGAAATGGTTGGAAAACAATAAAGACCTGCCCAGAAATATTCATCGGTTTCGATTCTTGTGTTATTTGCAGGTATACTATTATTTTCGTTAGTTAGCGAGTATATAATGCCTTAAACACCGTAATCATGTCATCATTGTTCGGGTTGAGAGTCAGTTCGTTATGATAACAATGGTTACGATAGAAATTCGGGGCACAAAAGCTGCCTTCGAGTGATGTGGACAACGTTGTTTGGGGCGCGATCACGGTGGCGCAGCCCGAACCTCCTCATTGTATTTTCATGTGAATAAACAAAGCAAGCACATTCTTGCACGCAGCCGTAGAGAAAGCCAATTTGTGAAAAAGGGAATGTATGCCATACAACCTAAGAAAAATATCCACAGTATCTTTGTGAGACTCCCAAACACCCCCAAACCTCCTAATAAGACGTTTGGGATGGTGCAGAAAAACTAATGCGTCGGGCACAAAAAAAGAACAAGATACATTCATCTGATACAAGACAACAACAACAAAAGAAATAGAAGACAGCCGTTTTATTTCCTGCTGTACGTGCGATGCGCGTGTAGCGGCCCGCTCTGCTTGGTACGCAGCATTAGACTGTTGGGTCTTCATAAGAGCACCTCAAACATTCTGCAGGGAAGCCTTCGCATTTTGAATACATTTCGAGGAGCTCTGAGCGCTGATCCTCGCGAATAAGCTAGAAAGGACGAGTTACACGCGATCTTCTGACCGATGCTCTGAAGAAAGTTGTTCTCTATCTCCTCGTGTGTTGCAAACTTGTGGGGGATACAGCTTCAAATTATTCATATGTGTCAGAAGCTGGCAAAATAACTGAATCACTAGAAATGTGCTTTTTAATGCACTACAGCAATAAAGCGGGCGATTTCTAGCGCAGAAACTGCTGCCCC